>NC_057796.1:17104213-17105014 GCF_018294505.1 Triticum aestivum
GCCCCGTCGTCGCCGTCGCCCTGCCCCGCCCTTCGCCGCCGACGCCTCTGCCCCTGCCCCGACCACGCCGCCGTCGCCTCTGCCCCTGCCCCGACGCGCCGCCGTCGCCTTGGTCAGGGCCGGCACTGCCCCCTTCCTCCCTGTCTTTTTATTGCATTTTTATAAAAATGTATATATGTATGTTCATGTATATATGTTCTCTGTGTATATGTTCATGTATATATGCAAAAGATAGATTTCTATAAAAGTTAGGATTTTTTTCTGTTCATAGATTTTTTTGGTGATAATAATTATTGTAGAATATGTAAATATTTGTATATTCATATGAACAATGCATTAGGCAAAACCTTTACTTTTTTCGAAATTTTCTATTTGAACATTTTTTTATGAATGAGAGGAAAAAGGAAAATAAGAAGAGGAAGAAAGGAGAAGAAGAGGAGAGGAAGAGGAGGAGAAATAAATAAGAAGAGGAAAAAAGAAGAAAAAGAAGAGGAGAAGAAGAAAGGAATAGAAGAGAAGAAGAGGAAATAGAAAAAGAATTTTTTCTATTTCCTCTTCTTCTCTTCTATTCCTTTCTTCTTCTCCTCTTTTTTTTCTTCTTTTTTTCTTCGATCTTTTCCTCTATTCCTTTTCTTCTTCTCCTCTTTTTGTTTCTTCTTCGTTTTCTTATTTTTATCGGGTCTGTCGTCGTCGATATACCCCTCTCCCGATAACTTCAACACGAGGGGGGGTCGATATACCCCCTCCCCGATAATATTATTTTCCCATGTACGTTCATTGTCGTTGTCGATATAACCCCCT
>NC_057796.1:17105024-17115505 GCF_018294505.1 Triticum aestivum
CGATGTTCATAGAATATTTACCAAGTATATATGTATTTTTGTTCATAGCATTTTTTTCCATTTATATATGTATGTGGCTATAGATGGATATATATGAGAAATGATGATCCATGGAAAAGTTTTATATATGCAAAAGTTACATTTTTAGAAAAGTTTTATATATCTAGCTAGGAAAGGAAGAAGAAGAAAAAGAAGGAGAGGAAAAAGGAAAATAAGAAGAGGAAGAAAGGAGAAGAAGAGGAGAGGAAGAAGAGGAGAAATAAATAAGAAGAGGAAAAAAGAAGAAAAAGAAGAGGAGAAGAAGAAAGGAATAGAAGAGAAGAAGAAAAAATAGAAAAAATTCTATTTTTTCTTCTTCTCTCCTCTATTCCTTTCTTCTTCTCCTCTTTTTTTTTCTTCTTTTTTTTCTTCGATCTTCTCCTCTATTCCTTTCTTCTTCTCCTCTTTTTGTTTCTTCTTCGTTTTCTTATGTTTTATCGGGTCTGTCGTCGTCGATATACCCCTCTCCCGATAACTTCAACACGAGGGGGGGTCGATATACCCCCTCCCCGATAATATTATTTTCCCATGTACGTTCATTGTCGTTGTCGATATAACCCCCTCCCGATAACTTCAACACGTGGGGGGGGGGTCGATATACCCCCTCCCCGATAACATTATTTTCCCATGTATGTATGTCGTCGTTGTCGATATATATAACTCCCTCCCAGATAACTTCGACATGATGGACGGTCGATATTTATACCCCCTCTCGACCGTGATAACTTATACCACGGGAGCACCCCCCGGCCCTCTCGCTCGACCAAAACTCTCGAGGACACCCAAACCGTAGAAAAAAACGATGTCGGTCTCCTACCCCCTCCCGCCGCGCCCCTACCCTTGAAGCGTTGACGAGGCCACCCCAAACCCGGAATAAGCTAGGTCTACGTTTGCACTAACCACCTGCTGTCATGTTTGTGTAATAATTGCCATGTTGTAATATTTGCAGAAACAATGGAGCACGGACGAGACGAGCAAGCAGAAGAGGTGTTGGGGGACATAATCTTAGCCGGAGGTGATATCTTGTCGTATCTTAACGACAATGATGGTCTGGAAGAACAGGGTGAAGAAGCAGGCTATGGTGATCGAAGAGTGGAGGAGGAAAGACATGATTATGATGGCTCCGGTGACCCAAGGCTGGTGCAAAAAGGAGCCCGTGGTGACGGCTCCGGTGACCGAACAGAGTCCGGCCAGGTAAATATATTAGTTAAGCCTATGCTGACTAGCTAATTGATTCATTCATTGTTTTGGTATGTACACATATTAATTAACACTCGTCTTTCTTCTTTTTTCTAGCCCTCCGGATCAAGCACAACTACGGTAAAGAGATGAGGCCCGAAGAGAAAGTTGCGCTCGGATGAAAGGTTTGAGATCACAGCAATCGTGCGCGACGGCCAACCGATTGAACCCATCCGGACAAAGGATGCACTTGCTGCTCAGTGCGGAGTTCTAGTTAGGGACAAGATCCCGATCAGCATCCACCAATGGTATAAGCCTAAGAAGGAAGACCCTAAGGTGTCTTATGTCAATGATATGCAGAAAGATGATCTTTGGACTGAACTGAAGGCAAATTTCACCCTACCGCCAGAGGAGGATCCGGAGAAGCCAATTAAAGAGCAATTAATCAAGTCTCATGCTCTTAAGAAGATGGCAGACCTATTCAGGAGGTGGAAGAATGAGCTGAAAACGTTTGTCGACAGAGAAGAGACACCAGAATTCATCGGCCGGTATGAGAAGATCAGAGATCACTGGCCCGCATTTGTGGCCCACAAGACATCGGAAAAGAGTAAGAAGATGTCAGCGACAAACAAGAAGAATGCTGCGAAGAAGAAGCTTCACCATCGCACGGGGTCAGGTGGCTATCTCAAAGCCCGGCCTAAGTGGGCCAAGGCTGAGAATGATCTGCTTGAAAAAGGGATCGAACCACAGACAATGAACTGGACAGACCGTTGCCGGACTTGGTTCTTCGGGGCTGGCGGAATATTGGACCCTGTATCAGGGAGGTGCGTTTGGACGAACGAGCTTTTGAGAATACCAGTCAAGAAGATTCAGCAATATATCGATGCAACGCAGGAAGGGACGTTCGTTCCAGACAAAGAGAACAACGAGCTCACAATGGCCCTCGGGAATCCTGAGCACCCTGGACGGACACGAGGCACGCCAGGCTCCGTTCCGTGGAAGGCTGGTTTTCCGGACGCGGGCGGTTACAAAAGCCAGGAGAGGAGGAAAAAAATGGAGCAGACCCAAATTCAGAAGCTGCACGAAAGGGTTCAAGCGCTAGAGGAACGAGACAGCAATCGACATGCCAAAACTACCCCCGAAGCTACCCCGCCATCTCAGCGGAGAAGCAGCATGGCTTCCACCGAGCTGCTTCAGCTGGAGCATGTCTTGACGACTCCTGCTAGCTACCCTGTGGATGCTATCACAGAGTCTCAACATTGCCACCTTATGGCGCAATGGCAGAACTTCAAAGTCAAGGCGGCTGTTGGCTCTGTTTTACCTCGTGAACCCGGCGCAACCTACCACTGCCGGCCGATTCCAGAAGGATATGCTAGGGTCATGGTGGATGAAATAACGGAGGGATTTGAGGACCTCCAGCTTGACCACCCTACCGGTGAAGGGGAGATTCGGCTGGGTTTAGCTCTGAAGACTCCGTGCCTATGGCGGAAGGAGCTCATCAACCTTCCGAACTGGATGGCTCCGGCGAGTAAGGGCAGTCCGCCTCTGCCTCCGCCTCCTCCTCCGGCGAGTGATCAGGGCACTCAGCCTCCTTCTCCGGCGCGTGGCGGCACTCCGCCTCCTCCTCCGGCGAGTGATCAGGGCACTCAGCCTCCTTCTCCGGCGCGTGGCGGCACTCCGCCTCCTTCTCCGCCTGCGCCGGCGCGCCAGAGCAGCTAGCCTCCTGCGCCGGCGCGCCAGAGCAGCTAGCCTCCTCCTTCTCCGCCTCGTCAGCAAGGGCGGAAGAGACCCGCCGCCGCTGCGCCTGCTCCAGCGCGTCGTAGTCCTTCTCCTCCGCCTCGTAAGCAAGGAAAGAAGACAGCCGCATCCGCTCTGTCTGCTCTGCCGGCGTCTAGCAGTACAGCTGCCAGAGGCGGGAGGCAATACAGATTCGGTCCTTCTCTGAAGACTCCAGAGAAGTTACCATACGAGAGGACCGAGGAGGAAACCAGGAAGATCATGCGAGCCGAAGTGACAAACTTCTTTGAAGGGGTGAAAGCAAAGAAACATCCACCTCCGGAGGAGAAGGTAGATCCGGTGAAAGCAAAGTGCACTCTGGCTGCCCTGACAAAACCACCAAAGTCTCCGCCGAGAGGCAACTATGAGCGCATTCTTGCAAAGAGATATGCCGAAGCGGAGCGGTCGGGAAGTACTGTCAGTGATCAAAGGTTAAAAGAATGACGAGCTGGGAAAAAAATTGCCCAGCTCGGCGAACAAGCGAACCAATCGTGCCCCCCGCTCAAGGTGTCAAAAGACATCGTCTCTAATGATCCGAGGATGGTGGCCGGTTATAGCAATCTTGGAGATTACCTGCCCGACGATGTACATTATGAAATCATGGAGGTGGACGAACACAAATACCATTACAGGAAGCCTCTCGTCAAAGATGAAAGATCTCTAACAACGATGATGCGAAGATTACATGATTGGTACATGAAAACCTACAGAGAGTCTGATGGGATGAGTACTTTGACGCTGAGAGTTAAACCGGAGCATGACCTCGTTGGAATTGAACTGCTGAATGTTCCATTTGAGGATTTCTTCTAGTTTTACAATCAAAAGGCCCTCGATAAAACAACGATCACTTGCTACTGTCTGTAAGTAGTACTACTTCTGTCATTAAGTCTCTCTATATAGGTCAGCTCTTTCATTGCATGTATTTATAATTATCCTCACTATATTATGCAGATTGAAGATTGCTGAATTGAAGAAAAGACAAATCGGTGATATTGGGTTCATTAACACAAATCTCATAGATGCATATACGGTTGAAAAACATCCCAAAGAAGCCGAGGCCAACTTGCTACGATCGTTGGTATTAAATCAAAACAAAGATATAATACTCTTTCCTTACAACTTCAAGTGAGTGTTACTGTCTTGTGCATATTCGGTTTCCCTTATTAGTCCAGGTTATGGTAATGTAATTGATGACTTATGCATGCATACGCAGCTTCCACTATATTCTCCTAGAGATTAAGCTTGAGCAGGGAGTAGTAACCGTCTTAGACTTGAGACGAAATGATCCCCAGGACTATGCGAACATGACTCAAATGCTCGAGAAGTAAGTTAAATCGATCATTATCCACCATATCAGCAACTTTGTTCATTTCCTGATATCAAGTAATTGTTTTCTTTGTCTGGCAGGGTTTGGAGAAAATTCACCACAAAAGCTCCGGGACTGCCGAAGAAGCTGCAATTTAAACACCCGAAAGTAAGTACTATAGTAGCATGTTCCGCGCATCTCCTAGTGATTCAAGCGCTAGTTTCATCAATACCATTTAGCATGCTTGCTTATCAGTTTGATTGACCTCTATTTCTTGTAAAGTGGTTGTGGCAGGAACCCGAGAATAATTACTGTGGATACTACGTTTGCGAGTCCATCCGCTACACGACCTGTGAGCGGGGCTACTCTGACGAACAATATGAAGTTCGTAAGCAATAATATTCACAATTTTATTTTATTACCATCATTTGTGTTGAGTTTCATTTATTCATATATATATGTATTGACCCCCTTCTTCAAATTAGATGTTTCGGAAGCGGGATGAACTCCTAGCACCAGATCGTATGCGAGCAATTCAAGAGGAATTGGCGGCATTCTTCCTTGACCACGTGATCGCTGAAAACGGAGAATACTATGTGGACCATGTGTTCTTACAATTTAATTAGGAGATTGTATTGTAAGAGATAATTATTGTATATATGTAGCCGGTAGTGTCGGATAGATATACGAGAACTTGTTGTTCGACCAATCTCTCGGAGAAGGAGAGGTGGTCGATATCACTTCTCTCTGTATGCATATGTTCATGACGATCTTCTGTTTCCTTCATTTGATTACTAGCTAGCGTGTCTAGTCCTCTCCATACGTATATAGTACGTAGCGTCGACCAAGCACGGAGATAAGAGAGGACACTTCTCTCTATTAATTAGCTAGCTAACACAATATATGAAACACCTAAATTAACCCCCCAACCCCCCCCCTTTCAAAAAAAACAAAAACCCCAGCCCCTGAAATGCTGACGCGTGGATGCCTATTGGTCCCGGTTGGTGACACCAGCCGGGAAAAAAGGCCCTGCCTATTAGTCCCGGTTGGTGGCACCAACCGGGACCAAAGGCCCCCCTGCCTGGGCTGGCAGCAGCGGCCCTGTGGAGGACCTTATGTCCCGGTTCGTGTAAGAACCGGGACTAAAGGGTTAGGGCTTTAGTAACGACCCTTTAGTCCCAGTTCGAAAACCGGGACAAAAGGCCCTTACAAACCGGGGTAAAAGCCCCTTTTCCTACTAGTGAGGGGCTTGGACGTAGGTTCGGCTTCCTGCCCGTGCACCTCCTGGAAGACCTCTTTGAAGGTCCCCCACTTCTCCTCCGCTGACTCGCTGCAGAACTCGGCGCCATCCTTCCCCTTGTGGCCTTCTCTCCAGGCTTCCAGGATGTGGACCGGGCGACCAACCTTTGCCTCCTGCAAAATTAACCATCAAGTTTAATGAACAAAGATGCACCGTGCAAAAAAGTTAACATCTTAATCCACATACCATGTGTTGCTTAAGAGCGGTTAGGTTCCGGCTCCCCTGGATATTTGGATATGGAAAAATGCAATGGTCGGAGTGAAGATACTTACAAAAAAAGCAGTGACGACCCGGGTGGCCATGGTGACATTGTGCTCGTCCTTGTTGTGTTAGTAATGCTCCCAGGTTAAACCTGGCGACGGCGGCTCGTCATCACCCGGCTTGGACAATCCAGGGAAGTGCTTCCTCAAGAGGTTGTGTCGGGATAAATTTCCACTGACTGCATGATATAAAAGACAAGTATATGTGAGTGTCAAAGGTGTGGCATCCAAAATATGATGCAAATGAAATGCTTGTTTACCCCTCTCCTGTCGGGCAAATGACAGGACGGTCGCTGGCAGCAGTTGGTTCCGGGACCTTTACTGGACCACTCCCGGATTTCTTCCTCTTGGAAGTGTTGCTCGAGGTAGACCCCGAGCCGTCCAAGGTCTCCATGTCGCCCGACTCGGTAGTGACCAGATCTGGTCCATCTAAGTCCACTCCGACATCGCCATCCGATGATGACTCGTCCTCGGGAGTGGCCTGATGGGAGGCAGACGACTCGGTCCTACCACTCGGGACTCTCCGGTACTTACTAGTGCCCCCATCAGAATCTGAAAAACAAAATATATATGGTGAATATTAACCATGCCACTTCAATAGGCATCAGACTTTTTGTTTTGATCAAAGAAGGGTTTTCCCCTTCCGATTTTCATTAAAGAAAACCAAGCCAACAGGTATTCACTTTGTTGATTAGTTCACATATCTATGTAATGGACGATGACTAGTTGGATGCTTGGTTTCATTTCAATATTTCAATATAAAAGTGGAGCCTTCCTATATGTCCAAACTAAAAAATCGTAAGTTATGTGAAAGAAGAGTATAAGCACAACCAAAATGGTCAATAAAAAGTATTGAAGCATACTCCATGGTTTATTCAAGCTTCATTTTAACTGGATGTAATATATGCCAACAAGCATAATTCATATATGATTCCCACTCTTTAGATCTTATCAAATCTGACTTGGATATAGAGTTCGCAAGAGGCTCCTCTAAATCCCGACACAATAACAACATATATTTCATTGTTCTTGATGATAGGCGGAGATTAAAGTTCACTCAACATATGTGGATTAGGGCACCATGGACTTTCAAGTACTCTTAGAAGGACCCCATGATTTGGATAGATGGATGAAAGGTACAATGCTTAATCATTGCGGTCTATTCCTAACTTTGTTACACAAGCAAGCAATTTATCCATGGTTCGACTTTGAAACCAAATAATGTATGATTCCTTGCAGGTGCATTCATTCCTACTTATATAAAGGAGGCGAATTTAACTCATGAGGCAAGATTTTCGCACATCCAAAACTACAAACTTGCAAAACAAATGAATGTGGCAAATGGCATTGAAAACCTGTTTCATCATTGCAGATTGCATGTAACATTTATTCACCAACTAGTGATCATGGCATGACAATACAAAGAGGAGGCCCCTGCCACCACGACTCTCAACAGCGGAGGAGGAGAAGAGGAAGAGACGAGAGAGGGAGGAGGGGCCGGTTTTCCACTAACCTGAGGGCATCTCCAGCTGCCGCGCTACCCAAGAAGCTCCGCTGCGGCGGCCGTCCTTGGGCCGCATCGAAGAACTGCCGCGCCGGCCGCCGGCCATGAAGCTTGGTGGCGACGACAGTTGAGGGCGGTGGCCGCAGTTGGGGGCGGTGGAGGAGGGGTGGCGGTGGCAGTTGTTGGTGGTGGCCGCAGTTGGGGGCGGTGAGGAGGGATGGCGGCGACAGTTGGGGGCGGTGGAGGAGGGTTGGCGGCGGCAGTAAAGAGTGTAAAGTAAAAAACATGAGAAGAAGCAGTTGTTGACCGTGGCCTACCCCCTCTCTCGGTGCCGGTCAACTTCCTAGACCGGCACCGAGAGAGAACTTTAAAGAGTGTAAAGTAAAAAACATGAGAAGAAGCAGTTGTTGACCGTGGCCTGCCCCCTCTCTCGGTGCCGGACAAGTTCCTAGACCGGCACCGAGAGAGAACTTTAAAAAGTGTAAAGTAATAAACATGAGAACAAGTAGTTGTTGACCGTGGCCTACCCCCTCTCTCGGTGCTGGTCAACTTCCTAGACCGGCACCGAGAGAGAACTTCAAAGAGTGTAAAGTAATAAACATGAGAAGAAGCAGTTGTTGACCGTGGCTTACCCCCTCTCTCAGTGCCGGTCAACTTCCTAGACCGGCACCGAGAGAGAACTTGCTACCTCTTGAGCATTGCGTTGGTTTTCCCTTGAAGAGGAAAGGGTGATGCAGCAAAGTAGTGTAAGTATTTCCCTCAGTTTTTGAGAACCAAGGTATCAATCCAGTAGGAGGCTACGCGCGAGTCCCTCGCACCTACACAAAACAAATAAATCCTCGCAACCAACACGATAAGGGGTTGTCAATCCCTACACGGTCACTTACGAGAGTGAGATCTGATAGATATGATAGGATAATATTTTGGTATTTTTATGATAAAGATGCAAAGTAAAATAAAAGAAAAGTAAAAAAGCAACTGAAATAACTAAGTGTTGGAAGATGAATATGATAAAGATAGACCCGGGGGCCATAGGGTTCACTAGTGGCTTCTCTCAAGAGCATAAGTATTTTACGGTGGGTGAACAAATTACTGTTGAGCAATTGACAGAAATGAGCATAGTTATGAGAATATCTAGGTATGATCATGTATATAGGCATCACGTCCGAGACAAGTAGACCGACTCCTGCCTGCATCTACTACTATTACTCCACACATCGACCGCTATCCAGCATGCATCTAGAGTATTAAGTTCATAAGAACAGAGTAACGCCTTAAGCAAGATGACATGATGTAGAGGGATAAATTCATGCAATATGATAAAAAACCCATCTTGTTATCCTCGATGGCAACAATACAATACGTGCCTTGCTCCCCCTACTTTCACTGGGAAAGGACATCGCAAGATTGAACCCAAAGCTAAGCACTTCTCCCATTGCAAGAAAGATCAATCTAGTAGGCCAAACCAAACTGATAATTCGAAGAGACTTGCAAAGATAACCAATCATACATAAAAGAATTCAGAAGATTCAAATATTGTTCATAGATAAACTTGATCATAAACCCACAATTCATCGGTCTCAACAAACACACCGCAAAAGAAGATTACATCGAATAGATCTCCACAAGAGAGGGGGAGAACATTGTATTGAGATCCAAAAAGAGAGAGGAAGCCATCTAGCTAATAACTATGGACCCGAAGGTCTGAGATAAACTACTCACACTTCATCGGAGAGGCTATGGTGTTGATGTAGAAGCCCTCCGTGATCGATGCCCCTTCCGGCGGAGCTCCGGAACAGGACCCAAGTGGGATCTCGTGGGTACAGAAGGTTGCGGCGGTGGAATCAGGTTTTTGGCTCCGTATCTGATCGTTTGGGGATACGTAGGTATATATAGGAGGAAGGAGTACGTCGGTGGAGCAACGTGGGGCCCACGAGGGTGCAGGGCGCGCCTGGGGGGGTAGGCGCGCCCCCCCACCTCGTGGCTTCCTGGAAGCTTCCTTGACTTAGGGTCCAAGTCTCCTGGATCATGTTCGTTCCAAAAATCACGTTCCCAAAGGTTTCATTCCGTTTTGACTCCGTTTGATATTTTGTTTCTGCGAAACTCTGAAATAGGCCAAAAACAGCAGTTCTGGGCTGGGCCTCCGGTTAATAGGTTAGTCCCAAAAATAATATAAAAGTTAATAATAAAGCCCAATAATGTCCAAAACAGAAGATAATACAGCATGGATCAATCAAAAATTATAGATACGTTGGAGACGTATCAGAACTTTAAAGAGTGTAAAGTAAAAAAACATGAGAAGAAGCAGTTGTTGACCGTGGCCTACCCCTTCTCTCGGTGCCGGTCAACTTCCTAGACCGGCACCCAGTGAGAACTTCAAAGAGTGTAAAGTAATAAACATGAAAAGAAGCAGTTGTTGACCATGGCCTACCCCCTCTCTCGGTGCCGGTCAACTTCCTAGACCGGCACCGAGAGATAACTTTAAAGAGTGTAAAGTAATAAACATGAGAGGAAGCAGTTGTTGACCGTGGCTTACCCCCTCTCTCGGTGCCGGTCAACTTCCTAGACCGGAGGGGCCACCGGATGGCCCATGCATATGCATGCGATGGCCTCCTTTGAGAGCACGAGAAGTTTCAAGGCCAACGGAGCAACAGGACCCGCACTTCCTACACAAACCAGACACATTCCCTCTCGATACCCATAGACTATCTCGAAGAACGGGCGTAGACTTGGTATGTCATCTCGCGATGATATGCACTAACACGGAGAATCAGTTATTCATCGTGGACTACACCCTCTCGGTGCCGATCAACGCCCTAGACCACTGGGGCCACCGGATGGGTGCTCGATCTAGAGACCGCCCGAGGGGGGGGCACCCCTACATGTGTGTGGCCCATGCATATGCATGCAGGGGTGGTGTGCTATTTGAATAAGCAATACACGTCCTTGACGTGGCACGTGCCTCACAAACCACACACACGGGGCGGGAACGTCGAGGACCGGCTGCGTTCGTCTGCGAGACAGAGTCTTCGGTGGGTGATCCCGTGACAGAACGGGCCTAGACTTGGTCTGTCATCTCGCGATGACATGCACTAACATGAAGAAGCAGTTATTCAC
>NC_057796.1:17115879-17169244 GCF_018294505.1 Triticum aestivum
ACCGGATGTGTGCTCGATCTAGAGACCGCCCGAGGGGGGAGGGCACCCCTACATGCGTGTGGCCCATGCATATGCATGCAGGGGTGGTGTGCTATTTGAATAAGCAAAGCACCTCCTTGACGTGGCACGTGCCTCACAAACCACACAGACGGGCGGGAATGTCGAGGACCGGCTGCGTTCGTCCGCGAGACAGAGTCTTCGGTGGGTGATCTCGTGACAGAACGGGCCTAGACTTGGTCTGTCATCTCGCGATGACATGCACTAACACGAAGAAGCAGTTATTCCCTGTGGCCTACCCCCTCTAGGTGCCGAACAACGCCCTAGACCGTCGGGGCAACCGGAGGGGTGCCGGTCTCTAGAACCGGGCGAGGCCCTTCTGAAAAAGAAAACACAAGACGGTAATTATGATGTGCCCTTCCAAAATCCGTGATTTAAAAAAACAATGAAATTTTTCAAATGCATGAATTTTATTTCAAAATTTATGAACTTTTTAGAAATTTATGTAATTTTTAAAATTGATGAATGTTTTTAAAATTGATGAAGCTTTCCAAAATCAATGAATTTTTTTTGAATTCGTGGACATTGTTTTCAAATATATGAACATTTTTTGGTTTTGTAAACTATTTTCAATATCGTAAACTTATTTCCAAATTGGTGAACTATTTGTTAAACTCATGAAATTTTAAAAGTATGTAAAAAATTTAATGAAAAAACTGGAAACTGGTGTTTTAGAGAAAGGCACAGCAGGAGAGAAAACCGACTAAAAGAGCGAGCGAATGAAAATAAAAGAAGGCGGGCGAGCGGGCGAGTGACCTGAGCGAGCGAGCCAGCATCGCAGAGGGGAGTGCCCTTGCTCGTGCTTGTGGGCCGTGGCCCATTATTTCGGTCGCTCGCTGTATTATTTCCAGAGAAAGGAAAAATAGACCGTGACACTGATCAGGACCGTGATGACTGTTCACCACGAAAACATTGACAGCTAAGAACGTTGACTTTTCAAAAAAGTCGCGAGTATGGGAAATTTTCAAACTTTTTATGAAGCTCATGCAGTTCGAAAAAAGTTCATTGATTTTTAGAAAAAGTTCGCACAGTTGAAAAAACTTTTTAGATTTTGAAAATAATTCATAAATTTGAAGAAATCTTCACAAATATGAAAAAAATTATTGATTTAAAAAAAATTGATTTTCAAAAATAGCTTATCGATTTTGGAGGAAAATCATTAATTTTGAAAAAAAGTTCCAAACTTTGCAAAAAGTGCGTGATTTTCAAAACAAGTTCATCAAATTTGGGAAAGGTTCCAAAATTTAGAAAAAATGATTTAAAGTTGAAAAAATTCATTGATTACCAAAAAAAGTTCATCCATTTTGAAGCAGTTCATCAATATTTAAAGAAAGAAAAAGAAAAAAGTAACCAAACGGAGAAGAAAAAGAATAAGTAAAAATATTCTAAAGGTCTGGCGTGGGAGACGGGGTTATTGTGGGCTTGTTTGCGCTTCGAGGTGAGCCATCCAGCTATTGTGGAAACGCACTACTAGGGAAAACCCTAGTAGTACCGCAGGTTTATTGTTTAGCAGTAGCGCGTTTTAGAAAAGCTCGCTACTGCTAAAAGCTGCAGCGCGCCAGTTTAGCACGCGCTACCGCTAAGGCAGCGCTGCTGCTACACACATACCCCGCGCTACTGCTATTATTTTTTGTATTTTTCTGCAACGTATTTACTCTATATTTGTATAGGTTTTATACAATAGTCTTTATCATATCATACACACAATAGTCTCATCATATCATACACATACAAATAGTCTTATCAAATCATGTCATCATCATCCAACACAAATGATATCTCTCGTCATCATCATTCTCGAAATAGCGATACTTGTTATGATATGTCTCGAATACATGCAACTACATCGTCATTCCATACACATGTTTCATCATCCATCTATACCATGATATAGAAGAGAATACCTATCACTATGAGCAAGAGCGAAATTATGCAGTACATGAGGCGCCGGTTATGATTCCTCTCTCGCGCTAGCATGAACCTCAAGTAAGTAGCTTCCACTTCTTGTCTGTTATCGAAACCTTTCTGGCTGCCACCCGAGAACCCTGACACTTGGGCCTGACACTCTGGCCACTCGTCATAAACTCCCGAAACCCTCCCTATGTACACGGCATAGCACTTCTTTGCCATCCAGGACCTATACACCTCTTAGAGATGAATCTTCATAAAGCGAATTCAACAATAGTATGCAACATAATATACTTGAGTAACACGAAGAGAAAGAGTTAGCAAAAATATCCAACGTATAGTAAACATAATCAATGCAGGTTCATCGAACCCAAACTAATTAACTAGATGTACGTAGGTTCATCGTACCCAAACTAATTAACTACTGTTACACAAGTTCAGCATGACCGTTTACATCACAAAGTTATCGCTACAGGGACGATGTGGCCGTCCGCAACGTCATTGATGGAGAGGTAGACAAGGACGATGTGGCCGTCCGCAACGTCATTGATGGAGAGGCAGGCCTAGGAGGTAGTTTGTCGGAGAAATGGACAATGTGGCCATCCGTAACATCATTGACAGAGAGGCGGGCTAATTAAAGAGGTGGTTTGTCGGAGACGCGGACGATGTGGCATCCGCAATGTCGTTTACGGAAAGGCCGGCGGAAGAGGTAGTTTACCGAAGATGCGGATGATGTGGCTGTCTGCGATGTCACTGACGGAAACAGGGCAGTCGGAAGAGGTAGTTTCCCGGAGATGGAGATGATACAGCGTCCATAGCGACACCGACGGAGATGGGGCAGGCGGAGGAGGTAGATTCCCGGAGATGGAGACGATACGACATCCATAGCGACACTGACGAAGATGTGGCACCGTCCATAGTGCCAGCAAGCATATATGGGGCAGGCGGAAGACGTAGTTCATCGGAGACTAGGACGATGCAACAACAACGAGCATATATGGGGCAGAACGAAGAGGTAGTTCGTCGGAGACTAGGACGATATGATAGCAATGAGCATATATGGGGCAGGCGGAAGAGGTAGTTCGGGCATGGCGGAGCAACGAGACGGTGCCAATCGTTTGTGACAGGAGATATGGCGGTTCAACCGAGAGCTGCGGGTGGGTCAATTTGCGGGGGGAGGAAGATGAGGAGGAGGAAGAACTATTTGGAATCGTCCTCTTTCGTGCATGTGTTGTATCCGAATCATCTTATTCCCTTATCAACTAAAATATTTTAATATTTATATTTGAAGAAATACAACTAACTGAACCGTGCATGTAGAAGATAGTAGACTAGTCGTGTTTGGATTTGGGCTGCAGCCTTGGATCCATTAAATATTAAAGTGACCACCAAATAGTACTAGTAGGAGGTCCGTCCGGTACCTATCTCAGGTTGTCCATAGCGGGGTAACATAAATAGTATCATGCACTTGAGACTCGTAACATAATAAATGTGATGCTACTATGTGTCATGCATGGCAATAAATGAGACCACCTATGATAGTAATCTATAATACTATGCACTATGGAGGTAGTAACATAGACTAGTAACATATGCATGTTACTAGTCTAAGTTACTTCCCACTATGACCAGCCTCAATCTAAAAGGAAAAAAATAGAATAAAATAGAACCAGTCAGTTGGCCTGACTTGATTAAAGAAAGAGAAAATAATTATGGCCCGCTATAGAAACCGTTGTGTCCAGCAATAAATTTGCATGTCACAGCCAACAATGCATGCATGTCGATGTGAGTATATGGACTCGACTGTGGCCCATGGCAGCCGCCGGTTGGGTCTGGACAACGTAGAAGCACGAACGGGGATAGATAGAATGGCGGCTTTTATGTCTGGACTAAATCTTTAGTCCCACCCTGCTAAGCTAAGGGGGTGATGACCAACATATAAGGTGAATATTCGCGACTAGACTTATGACTTTGGACTTTTTTTTTGTTCACTCTACTTTGAAAAGGCAAAAATAGAGACCATCAGAGTTCTCAAACAAGGCTAGCAAGTTGCAACTATGGACAAGCATGCTGCCCCATAGATGTATGCCGACAGCGAGCCCTCTGCTGCGCTTTTCTCACGCAAGGAACAGTGAAGAGCTGGTCATCTCCAACTAGTATTACAGAAACGGGCTGGGTACGCACGCACGCATGCAGCCTGAGCGAAAAAGAAGGTGTTGTGAACTGTGATGGGTGGTCGGTGTGGACTGTGGACGCCGGAACAGAAGCTCTGCTGGTTGGTGTCACAGTGATGTCCGAAGCCAACAGCGGCGGTTCTTCCTCGAGAACAGGTCCAGACACCGTACAGACATGGACCATGCGCTCCACGCTCCGCCATACCCGCCTCCATTTTCCCTGTCCAAGGTGGAGTGGAACCACACGACGATATGACATCCTCTAACGCGAAGGAGAGAGGCCGGGTAAGTTATTCATATAGCGTACAGTATCTACTACAGTAGATAAATACAATGTTCACTACAGTAACTCTGACTTTCCTTCTTTGTTTTACACTAGCTTTTACTGTGGCATACCTGACTTCTCTCTTAGAGACCGAGAGGCTGCCTTTGCCCAAATCTAGATCATATCCGTCGGAGGAGTAGAGTGCCAGTGGAACGAGCAATGTTGAGGGTCACTTTGCAAAACATTGTATGTCATTCTTTTAGTTTTAATATTTTTTTTGATATATTCATAACCTGACATGACAGTATAAAGAATAACAGAAGTAACAAATATTATAGTTAGACCTATGGACCACCTAGCGATGACTACAAGTACAGGAGCGAGCCAAAAGCGCGCTACCATCAAAGCCCCTTCATAACCGAAGCTGAGCAAACCTTCTTGTAGTATACAGTTGAAAAGTCGCCGTGCTAAGACACCAAAGGACCAAAGCATCAGAACAACAAAAGAGAACCGTGGATCAAAAGAATCAAACACGTAAACGCCCGAACGAAGACGATGGTTTGCCGAATCCACGAAACGGCCAGCACCGACCTATTATGAGGTTGGGGAGTGTTTGGATGCATTTTGCAAAGGTTCATTGTGAAAATCACACCTCAAAAAGAGGCGAGGGGTTGCACTCAGCCACTCGGCCCGGTAAATTGACACCAAAAAGTATCATGGCGCGAACAGAGCTGAGATGCAAAACGACGCAGAGTTTTAAGTCGATCGGGAGCGTCGCAATTTCTGGTGAGCGACCGTCACTAACGCGTTGGAGTTAGCGGGTCATGGGACGTGACACCACCCAGATTATTTTATCAAGTGGTTAGTACAAAGCACCACTACGAAAGCAGGATAAGCAAGTTCCAGAGATATTTTTCTCCAAGTGGTTCGTGACAGTACAGGATAAGCAAGTTCCAAGGATATTTTGGCTTCCTCATGTTTCGTCACACGAAGCACTAGGAGGTCAGATCGCCCGACGTGAACTCGGTTCCAGCCCGTGCCGTGTGATGTGAGATGTACCCGTGTCCTCCTCGTCTGGTCAAATGAAAGCTACAGCCATGGCTTGTCTGCTTGTGAACACAGAGGAAACATGACCCATGACCCCTATCCTTTAAAAGTTCACAGTTCCATACCCACTCCAACACCTTGCTCTCTTTCATGTAGCAGCTCATGTTCATAGATTTGTTTTGCCCCTTCACGACTTGTAAAATAGCATCTTCTAGCAAAGTAGTAAGGATCTCTTGGATCTCTAGCAGGGGTACCGTGTGATTCTCCTATGAACTGCCACCCAAACTCAATGGGATCATAAGATTATTCATGCTAGAAACTTCCGTATGCAACCACATGCCATTATGGGCTCTGGCATAGTTGAGTAAGTTGTGGAAAACCTTTCCATGATGTGCTAGCAGATGTAGGGGATTGTAGATGTACAGGCCTATCTATCGGTTAAGGGGACTTCTTCGGAAAGACTATGTCTCGGTCATCCATTTCTCAAACATTATGTAGTGCGAGAAATCCAACGGAGGAGATCGAGTCTTGTGGGGAAAAGTGCGCAAACCTCTGCAGACTGTACAAACTAATCATGATTAGCCGTGTCCCCGGTTATGGACATCTTGAGTATCTGGTTCTTGGATTGTCATATTGATCTCATCACTTTATAATTAATTTGTTGGGTTGTTAATGATTACTTTTAATTGGGATTGAGAGGGGGTTTACCTTCTCAATATTTTCAACCAACTTTGTAGTTAAATAAATTATATTCCTTTGTAGTAGGGAAAAATTGGTTTTTCGCAAAAACATTATAACCATAGAGCTTTTCCACCAGCCATATATGCATGTAGTGATAGCCTTTATTCATCATAATCCTATGGTGTGAATTTGCCAGTACATTCAATGTACTGACCCTTTGTGGCTGCAACGTCTCATGTTGCAGGATTTTCTTACGACGAGTAAGTGATACGTTAGGGTTACGATTTCTACACTCAACTTTGCCGTTGGTGTTGATGGGAATCCACAACCTTGTTACTTACGCTATTTGGATTGAGATAATAATATTTTACGTTACTTTATACATGTGATTTACCTCTGTTATAAATCCTCGAGTACTGTGTGTGTCAGCTAGCATACCGATCCAGGGATGACACTTAAGCACAGAGACTTGACCGTCTGAGGTCTGATCGCTACATGCTACCTAACTATAATTTTTGTAGGAAAAGTCCAAAACAAACCCTGAACTTGTAGACGAAAGCTAAATTGAACCCTGAATTTTCAATCCCTGAAATCAGCACACCGAACTGTACAATCTCGGTCTATGTTGAACCTTGAGACGGTTTCGCTTTGTTTTTTTTGACTTGGCAAGTAAAACCGGCCGGCCCATTAGACCAGTGGCTCGCGCCCCCGCTCTGCTATGGTTTTCATTTTTTTTTTCTTTTGCTTTTTTCCTTTGGGTTTCTTTATTTCTCATCGGTTTTCTCCAGCTTTTTCCCTTCATATTACTTTATATACTTTCGACATTTTTCAAATACATTATGTACATTTTTTTAACTACGCGTTTTCAAAAAAAGTTGGGTTCACGGTAACGTTTTGCCAAATACATGTTTAGCATTTCCTAAATGACGATGAACATTTTACAAAACTATACGAACATTTTTTTACATTGTTTAAAAAGTTTCTCCCATTTTTTAATAAAATGAAAAAGTGTTCTGTTTTCAAAAAGTTGTTCATTTCTAAAAGTATTCAATATTTTTCTCACACAATTGTTCAGGTTTCAGAAGTTGCTCCCATTTAAAAAAATAGAAAGTGTTCGGACATTAAATTTTGTTTAGTCTTCAAAATATGTTCCCATTTATTCAAAAAGTGTTCACTTTTTCGAAATTGATTCTCTTTTCAAAAAGTTGTTCATATTTTTTTAAAGTACTCAACATCTCACACATTTGTTCAGGTTTCAGAAGTTGCTCCCATTTTAAAAAAATTTCGAAAAGGTGTTTGCACTTTAAAACTTTGTTCATGTTTCAAATTTGTTCCCATGTTTGAAGCGATGTTTGTGTTTTACAAAGTGATCGCTTTCTCAAAATTGATTCTGTTTTAAAAAATAAAAATTTATTAAGAATTTTTAAAAAGTATTCGCACTTTAATGTTTCTCGGAGATTCACAATTTGTTTACGTTTTCCAAATTTGTATGCCCTTAATTATGTATTTTTTTTAATCTTGACTTTGCGGTTTGTTGCTTAATTGATCTGGCCTCTCATTAAATCGATAACAACCATTTGTTCCAGTGGCTTGGTCGCGGAGTTTGGCAGCACCAGGTAGCAAGTTCGACTGCTTCGGGTTTGCCTATTTTCTGTGTATTTTTACGTCGCACCTTAGGGCATCTCCAATAGTTGTAAGATAGTTGTTGGTAGACTTTGCCACATAGAATTTTTGATGATGTGTCATACAATAAATGAGGAAAGAGAGAAAGGTTGTATGTACATGAACCAACACCCCTTGCACAAGCTCCAATGTAGAATGAGAGAGCACCTTATATATTATCTCACAATTTATTGGGCAAACTAGATACAATCCATTGGAGTTGTTGTATGTTAAGGTGTTGGTTGATGACATGACATAATTTACCAACAAGCTAACGTACAAACTGTTGGAGATGCCCTTATGAGAAAGGGAAAAAAGTAACTCGCTTCGCACGTGGTGGGCCAGTCCAGTCGCATACGCAATAAACAATTGTCTATTTTATGTCGCATATTACGAAAAAACTCTCAGTTCTTTTTTTTTCGTCTGTTGGGCCGGCCCAGTGGCTTCCACAGTGAACAATCCCGGGATTCAACCTGCCACGTCGACAGTCCCTGTTTGGGATGCTCTCAAGGTTCAAAATAGATGGGGATCGAAGAATTTAGTGTGCTGATTTCAGGAATTGGAAGTTCAGGGTTCAATTTAGCTTTCATCCATAAATTCGAGGTTTATTTTTGACCTTTTCCGTTTTTGTAATAAGTCTACTCTTACTTGGTTGGACGAGCCTCCTGAATTTATTGTCGGCGCGCTCGTAGACGATGTAAATGTTTTTGTGATTTAATAAAGCGAGCCATGATGACCTTCCTTAAAAGGAAAATGATATGCAAGTTTTGCGTATATGTGAAAAAAAAAGAAAAAAACGAAAATAGCAAACGAACATTAAGGGTTGTTTTGGAAATTGTCACGTTGGATGGCGGCTCGTGCCTAGCACCTCTAACTATTTGATGATTAACGAGCTTAGTCTAGTTGACTGCACGTTGGCGTGTTTCTTGTGATGATTGGCACGTTGGCGTGCCCAGCTACGGCTTGACGTCGACCGTGACGCGCCACGCCCGCTGCTTCCTTCGCACGGAACCAATCACATGCATATGCTTACGACCCCATCGTCAGAGAGAGAGAGGGTGGGGCAGCCACGACCTATAGCTTCCAAGCCATGAGAGGTGACCCCGAGCTGCGGCAAGCAAAGGAGTTGGAGTCCCCGGGCCGCCAGCCAACCACCAACGGCCAAGCTACCTCCGCAACCTTCCACGCTGTACGGGGGGACACCGTCCTCATCACCGTCGCCGTCGACAACCCTCTCCTCGCCAGGAGCGTCGCCATCCAATGGCACGGCACCCGCGAGGTAACTACGCCGCCCATCCCAGGGGTCTGTCACCGAGTGATGTTAGATGTTAATTTCATCCACCGATCGACTAATTGTGTGGTGGTTGATGGGGGCTGCAGACCGGCACGCCGGCGGCCCACAGCATCGAGGGCCACACCTTGACGTACAATTTCGTGGCGGACCGGCCGGGCACCTTCACCTACTGCGCGCGCTACGGCCGCAACCGCGCCGCGACCTTCACCGACGCGCAGGGACGCGAGGCCTGGCCGTCCGCCGGCGACCGCGCACGCGCCGACGCCGGACATCGCGTCCGTGTGCCACGCAGCTATGCGGGGCCTTCCGCCTGCCGACGAACACCGACGGGCGAGCAAGAACTCGTCTACGTCCGCGGCGGCCGGAACCATGCGCGCGTTGAGGCGCAACTCATGGCTGGTAACACTACTATCTACCTCAATGACGAAGGCCCGGTCGTGCGGTTCCTCCGGTGGTCCGCCGTCGGATTGACGGCCGCGGCCTTGTGGGTCTCAGCTGTATGCGGCGGGAGGTGTGACCCTGTTATGCGCTGCCGAGGAGACGGCCCATTAGACGTAAGGTTTATAGGTCGAGCAAATCCTCATGTTTCACGGGCTCCCAGCTTCCCGCCGCCTTGATTTATCATTGTCAAAAGCTTTCCCACTGTAAATAAAATTATGTAGTTTCCACGATATTTTTGGTGTTGTCATTTCATTAATTGACGTGTCGAATCTGTAGAAAAATCACAGTTGTATTTCTTTGTAATCCAGTGAAAGGGAATTTGATCGTGCAGTTGTTGCCCGACTTATCGGTGAATGGTTCTGTATTTGTTGTCTTGCTAATTGAAGATACTTCTCTGGGCAATATGGAATTGTCAGAATGATTGTGTTTTTAACAGATCATCTATTTCACTTTTTAAAAAGAAAAAAAAACAGATCAACTATTCCTAATTTCTTGTAGGTTATCTACAGGGGCGACGGATTTCAAAAGTATGTGGTCATCACTGCAGCGTGTGGAAGCGCTAGTGCTTATGGCCTCTGGATGCAACCGACTAGAATCCGTTGGACAGGGTTTATTCAACCAGATTGGCTAGCAAGCCAATCGTAGATTACGTGGATGAGCTACATAATTGCGGGTTCAACCATCTGTGATCGTGTTTTTCTTTTTCTTTTGTGTTGAACTCGGTGACTACAACTTGATTCATGTTTAATAATATGGCTCTGTGCACCATGTGATGCAGAGGCCAGGGTAATCCTTTTTCCGAAAAAATTTGACCACACTTCTCATGTTTTCAAATATAATGATGAATAATTTGGTAGTAGTTCCATGCCAAAAAATGAATAATTAGCTAGTTGACTTGAGTGACAAAACATGGAGGCAATTCTAGTTGACTTGAGTGACAAAACTTGAATAATTAGGTAGTTGACTTGAGTGACAAAACATGGAGGCAATCCTAAGTGCTAGTGGTTTGTAAATAGATCACTCTGGGCATCTCAAATTTTCTATGACCTAAATTGGTCTTGACCATCTCATCGCACTATTATGAATTATGATTGGGATCCGAGCCCTTCCACTTCCTTGATGGAACAAAAAATTTGTTTAAGGCTGGCCATAATGGTGGTATTTTAGCCGGTATCATGCACTTGGAAATAGCAAACACGGTGATGTAACAAAGAATTAAAGAAGAGAGAGGGTTAGAGTAATATAGATACACACCGTATCATATTAAATGCTATACAACTTTGTATCATGCATGGCAATAAATATGATCATCTATGATACTACTCTATGATACTATGCACTATGAATATGCTATCATACACTAGTATCAGATGCATGATACTAGTACTTCCTCCTTTCCGGTTTATAGGGCTTATCTCAAAATCTTAGTTTTTCCATTTTATAAGGTTCAATTTGGTTGTTCTCCATCACAAGTTCAGATTTCAAGGTGCATTAAATCATTCCATGCAAGTATTAAGAGAAAATTGACCAATGCAGGTACTTTATGTATGCATGCATTGCAATTAATACATTGGTAGACATAATTTTTTGAGGAAAATAAGAGCATTAATTGGGTGCTTTTGCAAATTATAAAAAATATTCCATCACTCACCATCTACCTTGATTGGTGAGATTTTTGAATTGAGCCCTATAAACCAGAAAGGAGGGAGTATATGATACTCCCCTATGAGTAGCCTAAGCACTAGGGAAATACAGCCCGAGACATGCAGCATCCAGCATGTGACACCCTTCGCAGTCTATCATATGGCGGGCCTCTAGTTAAGACCAAGGCTGTGCCATTGACTGTTGGCGCATAGCAGTTGGGACTTTGGAGCTGCATCGATTGTTTGTGTTTCTCCAACCACTTAAAAAAGCTGGCTCCACACGTATGGATGAAGGGGCAACCATATAAGTTAATGCATTCTCATTTGGGAAAATGCATGCAAATTACAATGTATGAAGACTAATATCATGCAATCTTGATTGTTCACACTTCACAGTGGCAACTGCTAATGTACAACAGACAATTTGACAGGGATGTCGGTGAAACGAAAATGGAGAAATGACAGCAAGCACACTGGTTGGCTGGAACATAGAGCCATTGATCGATTCTAAATAGAGCTTTTGTTTGCATGGGATTTAGGGTTTAGGTTTTAAATAGAGTTGTAAAAGAGAGTTTTACTCCTTGTGTGTGTGTGTTGTGTGCAGAAGTCGTCTTCGTCAATGCTCGCTGGGATCATAAATAGGGTATATTTTCTTAGTATCTTCCAGTAATTCAATTATAATATGATAATACAGCAATTAGTCAGTGGACCGAATCCAAATATGTCCCCGTTGGACCGTGTCCTGGTGATAGCTTCCTTGTTGATGAAACATTTCCCTTGCGTGCGTACGTAAGAGTGCTGATGCCATAGTCATAAGTATACGTATCTCCCTCGTGAATATGAATGAATGTTGCTTGATCGACTAGTTGACTGCGTGTTTGGCTTAGCTTATTATTTCTTGCCGATGAGAGAGTTGTCGACCGTGTGTAACGCGGGACGCCCGCTGCGCGTCCACGTTTCTGCTTCCTTCCGTCCCAGGTCCAACGAAACCCCAACACATATATGATGTGCTATCGTCAGAGAGAGCTCGTACCCAAGAAGATCGATCGATTCCCCAGACTGCTAGTAGCAAAGAACTTCGAGTCTCTGGACTGCCGGTCAACCATCGACGGCCATGACCATGAGCGACACCGTCGTCATCATCAACTCTCTCATCGGCAAGACCCGCGCCAACCAATGCCCTGCACTCCGCAAGGTACGCACCACCAAATATCTTCCGTCGCGCATGATGTTGAATGCTTTGTTCACAGTTTAATCCTCGCAGTGGTTGGCACTTGGCAGGGGCTGCAGGCAGCCACACCGTCGGCAGACGGGATTGAGAGCGTGATGTTCACGTACAGGTTCATGGAGGACCAGTCCACTGTGTTCACCGACGTGCAGAGAAGCGAGGCCAGCCCGTGCACTGGCGGCTGCGCATCCACCCATACGGTAGACAGTGCAGTGAACGCGCCATGGATACACGAGGGACCGACCGCCGACTACTGCGTGCGCACGGGCTATCGAGAAGTCCATGCCGCCGGCGTGTGCCCAGAAGCGCAGCTCATGGCCGGTAGTAACTCTGTTATCTACCTTACTAATGACGAAGGCCCAGTCGTGCGGCTCCTTCGATGGGTTGCTGGTCTATGCGGGGGCAGCGACCTCGCCGTCCATGGTTGCCCCGAAGGGCAACTCATGGCCGGTAACTCTACTATCTACCAGAATGGCCTGGTCCAGTGGCTCCTCCGGTAGTCTCTCGACAGTTACGCGCTGTTCAAAGAGAGGTTTGAAGGTCAAAGAAATCACAGTTTGGATGCCCTCCGCTTAAATGGACGATATCCCCACCGTTCGAGTTCTTGTTGGGATCCAACATCCAAACCATGGAGGATATTTAAGCCAGCTTAGGAAATGCTTTGTGTCTCATCAGCTGTTTATGTCCTACCAAATGCTCGCCTTCACAGCCTCCTTGATTTCTCCTTTTCTAATTTTCATTGTAAACGAACATTGTACATTTTGCTTGATATTTCTAGAGTTGCCGCTGCTTTGAGTTTGTAAGTTTTTCCGCAGGTGTATTTCTTTGTAACGTAGGGGAAATAAATTTGATTGTGTAAATGTGTAATTTATCGGTCATTGAATGTATGATAATCCAGATTTTTTTAATATCTATATATCTAATATATCATTTTTCCTTTTGTTGAGGAACAGGTATCCCAATAATAATCGCATACACAAGCAAAACATACGTTAGGAAACAAATTAGAGGACTTCAAAATTTATAACAGGTACGATGGATGAAGATGGTTGCGAGTGTCGCTAGTTCCTTTGTTAGGTGAAGATTGGAGGAAGGAGAGAATAGGGAAAAAATTCAAGCTATACCTCGGCAGCGGGGAACGACGACATTATCATCGGCAATAGGTAAGCCCTGCTGCGTGCAGCCACGATCATATCCTCATTGTTGGTGCATTGCCTCTTCCAAGGTCTTGCGTATCAGTGTTTGAGGCCCTCGTCTGAACCGTCGCAAGCACATGTCACCACTGCTCGCTTGAACTCTAGGGTTAGGAAGGTGGAGAACAGCTGGGGATCTCACCGGAGGCATGCTTCGGTGGGTTTCTCCGTCCATTCCACCAAACTGACCATCATGCGATGTTGGAGAAAAACCACGAACTAGATGGGGAGGCGGACCGGCGGACTAGGAGTGCGAAACAGAAACCTTACGTGTTTTCTAAGTAGTGTAATATATATAGGATATAGATATGTGTAGATGTGGATGTAGATTTTTGTCCGGAGTGCTCTTGTTTTTTTCATCACAGTACAGACGAAGACGCTCATACACTCACTCCTATGAACGCATGCACGCACAACCTACCCCTGTGAGCACCTCCGAGACTAAGCCGAGACATCATTTTGGGATTGATGAAGTCACCACATTCATAATAGACGGGAGCGTCGGCTCCAACTGAACGCACATCATCGGATGCCCTAAAATAAATGCAGAAAATTGCTAGCACCAGTATCAAGTCTAAGACTTAAACTTTGATGGATGGGAATACCACTGTCCTTCTAACCATCTATCCACCGGTTAATTCGCTGTCCGGAGTGCTCATGTAAGGCTTGGACTTGCAATATGTGGCTTTTAGCCTTCGAAAAAATAATTGAAAATAGCAAATGAAAATTAAAGGGTTGTTTTGGAAAGCGGGATTGCTAAATCTCAGTCTCAGTCGATTCTATAATCGTGGGATCTTACGTGAAGATCCGTGAAATTTTTCATTCTATTTTTTTACATGTTCTATCACTTGACTGAGACTTGCTTAAATCTCAGTCGACCAATATCTAGCCACACCCTTTCGAAAGTGTCACCTTGGTTGGTGGCTGGTGCCTAGCACCTCTAACTATGATTGCCGCCGGCAGCAGGCCGGTCGTCAGCGAGAGATGGGCCAAGATCACCTCCATAGTGTATTATAACACAAATTCTTTCTTGTAGGTCAATGAGCTCTTCACTCAATGACTTCTATTTAGGTGATGTAATATATTAGTGAGCTCGGCAAGATTGATTTTTTTAGGAGAATGGCATGTTGATGGATGTTGATTATGGTGTGCCACGATTTTCGTCGAGTTCAATGTGATTGGAAACAAGCATGAGGAAAGAAAGATATGGACACATACTGAACCCCTGCTTGGCCAACTTACTTGTCATGGATTATCATACATGTATCTGCATTAATCAGTAGATAACTGGTGCTACCAGGGATACCAGCATAGCATCCGTGTTCCTGCATAATGTGTACATGGTCCAGGTCAAGTGGGTTCAAATAGGGTTAAGATGTCGCCATCATTCACTTGATAATTTAGCGCGTTTGGGCCTTAGCTTGCTTAATCGCTCTAACACAAATTAAAACTTTGGAAGCTTCGGGGAGGTACCTGTTTCTGGTTTAGCCTACGTAAGAGTGTTGATGTCATGCATATGTTGGGCGGCCGCCAGCATCAATGGCCGGTCACACTACCGTGCTGGGCGACGTCGCCATCCCCGTAATGGACTTTCACCATGAGAGCTCTTGTAGAGATCAACCACACAAGGATAGAACAAGGAGTACGCACCTGCATGACATCACAGTTCACACAGATAAGACCGAACCCAACGCCGCTGGGAAATCCGAGCAAGGAACCGAGTTTTTTTTTCCAGCGGTGCTGCATAATTTTTTAAGTAATATATACTAGATGACCTGCATACTTCTGAACATGGGCGAATGTTATACCAGCAGAAGTCAGTCTTGCATGATATATAACAAAGAGTTTAAAATACATGCTTCCCTGTTTTCTGGACGCCGGCGTGAGATACAACCTACATCGCACACGATCTTACTTAGTAGCAATGTGAACTACATTGCAAACAATTCATCTAGAGAACCTGTGTGCATGTTTTTTTTATTTAGGTCCGAGAGATCCGAAACCGAGGAAACCAAAAATCCCGGTGGACCCAGGAAAATATTGTTACCGTTCGAAACAATCAACTGGATTTAAATTTAAACGCACAGAGCTATATCAAATAAGGGTTGTATGCATGTGGTGGTAAAACGCAGCCACTAGCTTGGTGGCAAAGCTCTTCTCTAGTTCCGCATGGTCGCGGCATTGACACCATTGGTCTCCACCATTCGTTTTTGCAATTTTAGCTTATTTTGTAAGCACAAAAGATGCACCGCAAAGACTTGAACTCGCAAGCTAGTTACACTAACCAATGGAACTTACTCGAGTATTGATTTTCAGTTGGTTCAGTTATATTTTAATGACACAAAATTCGGATTCAACATTCTTTTGAAAAAATACACATGAAAAAAAACCATCGCAGGCGTAAAGCACTTGAGTATTGTAATCCCAATAGAGTGGAGGTTTTTTGCTCCGCTTTGCAGGCCTTGTCTAAAATTCTTCTTTAATCAATGAAATGTCAAATATTTGTCTAGTTTCAAAAAGAATATTGCTGTTTGAGTAATGATTTATCTTTTATTGCAAAATTTGTTGGTAGCTTACCAAGCTGACAGCTTGGTTAGTAATGATTATCTTTCTTTCTGAACCAGTAATGATTTATCTAACTAAACGTGAAATGTGCGTTCTTTAGAATATCATGCATGCAATCGTTGTACAGTGGGATTGGTTGATTGATCGTTGATCAAAGTATGATTTCTTTTTTCTGGAAAACCTGTACGCCGAAAATCCATCTTTGCACCCAAGCTCATCTGCACCCGCGCCGACGAAAAAAATCAAAACAAATACTAGAAAGATTCAAAAAATTCTATTTTTTGTGCGGTAGATAATTTGATGCGTCAGGTCCGCTTCAATTTTCAAATCATTTGGACATCTGAGGGGCTCTCAGCAAAAAAGATAAATTGAGGGTCTGTAAAAATGTTTATTGTTCAGGTACTGTTTTGGCCCGATTTGTCTTTTTTGCTGAGAGCTACTCAGATGTCCAAATGCCTTGAAATTTGGAGCAGGCCTCACGCATCAAATTGTCTACCATACAAAAGAATATGGAATTTTTTGATTTTTTTGAAAAATTTACAATTTTTTTTAACCGGGTGCAGATGAGCCTGGGCACCAAAACGCCCTACTCCCTGTACGCTCTATATTTTGACAGGAATGACAGACAATCAGAGGCAATTATCCGGCCCAAGTCGTGATACGTGCTGCCAGCGCGACGAGCTCCAGATCCGTCCGTTCATTTGTTACACGATGGCGTGCTCTTCATGTTTTGATACGTCAAAGCAACAGTGTGGCACTGCCATAGTCCACTCCGTGTTTAATAAGGCACGTTGGCTTGTTTGAATGCGCCAGCTAGGGCGCGACGTCGACCCTAACGCGTCCATGGAGCTTCAGCTTCCTTCATTCGCACGTAACCAACACATGTCACCAATATATATATACACTACCCCATCGCCCGGGAGAGAGAGGCGGCTAGGCCATGGGGATTCACCCCGGGCTGCGGCGGCAGCTAGTAGCAAAGCAGCTGGAGTCACCGGACTGCCGCCGGTCAACCATCGACGGCCACACTACCGCCCCAATCTTGCTCATCACCGTCGTGGTCGACAACGCTTTCCGCGCCACGAGCGCCATCCAATGGCACAGCTTCTGCCAGGTACGTACCCACACCCCTCCCAGTCTTCTGATATCCAATGTTTTGTTTTGTCCACCGATTAATCCTCGTCGTGATTGGCAGGGGCCGATGACTGGCATGTCGCCGGCGGACGGTATCAAGGGCTTGACGTCCACGTACTACTATTATGTGGATGATCGCGCATGCTATGACCGAGACTGCGCTGCAAAGTTCACCGGCGCCCAGGGAGGTGAGGCCGGTCCGACCGTCGGCGGCCACGCTTGCACCGCCAAGGAACGTGCTGTCCGCCACAGAAGTCAGGGGCTGTCCTCCGGCCAACGAGCGGACACCGCCGCCAGACATGATGAAGTCAACGTGCTGCGGAAAGACGAGAGACAGACCGCCTGCGGTTGTGCACGCCGCGAACCAAAATGTCAGGTACATTCTCTTGGTCAGGGGCCATATGCGTGCACCACAGCGCAACTCATGGCCAACTGTCCTATCATCAGAGAAGAAGGCGCGGTCGAGGAGCTCCTCCGATGGTCCGGCCTGACATTGGAGGCCGTATCCTCGTGGATTGCTGGTATATGCGGGGGCAGGGACCATGCCACGTGCCCAGATCCCTGAATCTCTACTCTTGGCCCATAACCCTGTTATCTACCTCAATGGCGAAGGTCCAGTCGGGGAGCCTTGAGGAGAGGGCACATTAAGCGTGAGGTTTGGAGGTCAAGCGAATTCACGTGTCTCACAGGCTTTGAGCTTCCGGCTGCCTAGAGTTAATACTATTTGTTTTCACTATAAATAAACATTATACATTTTCTCTGATATTTTTTAGTATTGATGCTTCATTTGTGCTTTTTTCTTTGCGATTGCTTGGTTTATGCTTCAAGTTTGTAAGGTTTTTCTCAGGTGTATTTCGTTGTAATCTACTCCCTCCCTCACGTAATATAAGAGTGCTTTTGACACTACACTAGTGAAAAAATGCTCTTATATTATGAGACGGATGAAGTAGTAAAAATGAATTTGATTCTGTACTTGTGGAATTTACGGTCAATGAGTGTGTAATCGAAATGTTTGGAATAACTACCTATTGTTTTTCTTTCTTTGATAAGTAACATGTATCCTAATAATCTGATAGACCAAGATATGGGCATAACCTGATCCCATGCTCGCCCAACTTACTTGGCATGTTGTATGTGTCTTAATTCGTAGCTAACTGTCATGTATCTATGTGCATTAATTAGGAGTGTCCGATGTTAGAGCATATGAGGTCAAGCATTACAACACGACGCATGTCTCAGAAACATAGCTCGAGTTGCAGAAATTGCCAGAGGAGTGCCCGGTGTGAAAGCTCGTCGCCGTCGTAGTGGATATGCCCAGAGGCAGCTGCTCAGGGTGCTGGTTCGGAGGAGGCGCGGCAACTCCGTCGGCAAGCGGCGCTCCATGGCAGAGGCACTCAGGCCATGGCAGGGCACGGTAGATCGGATGGCTGTTTCGGTTGGCATCTGACGGCTGCCGAGGCGGCTGATCTAATCGATTTATCACTTGACGGACGCGTAGGACTGCCAAAAATTATATACGTTGATACGTCAATATGTACGCCGTACATGAAGATTTCCAAAGTCGTCCTGCTAGGCGGCTTATAGCCTACTTAAGAACATTAAAGTCATTGCATATGCCGGTTCAAACAAGAGCATCTACCGAGTCCCCTGGCGGCCGCAACTCTCAACAGCAGCAACACTTACCAGCCCAGTGTACCATCCACGCGGTGCTGGGCGACATAGCGGTCACCATTACGAATTTTCATCACGACAACTCTCACATGGATCAGCATGACTGCATGAGTACCCTCACAATCACAGTTCACACAGGCAGCGACGGAACCAACCTCGGGCAGGAAAACCATATAGAAACCACGTTTTTCTATTGGATTTCTGGCGGTGCAGCATAATTATTTTTAGTAATACTAGCACAAATGTCCATGAGTTGCAACGGGAGTAAAAAATAATTCACCAACCTGTTTTAGTCACTAAAAATTGCACGATCATGTTAATCCTATTCAGACTCATCTACATCAACATGCTGTAGTTCAGTCTAGTTTAAATTATTAAATCTGACATTGCTTTGAAAGAATCAGAAGTATTGTTAACTATCCACCACAACAATCTGCAACAACCACCAATAAATAATATGCTTCGACAACAAATAATTACTACAAAAATAGCTAGCAATTTCTATTCATCTCTCTCACTGTCCCTTCCCTGCAATAATGACATCATCACAGAAATAATGGCAGCATCAGTACAAAGCAAAACCAAGAAAATTGCTCCAAATCTTCAATTCCAATCTATGTATTGCCATTTACAAGTTTCCGCAAGCAGAGCATAGAACACCACATAGCAGCCGCACATGAAGCGTCCCTCCGTACAAAAATAAAGCAGCGGCACACAAAGCATATAGCAAAAAGAATGTAAAAAAAGCATAGAGCAAATAAATTACCCCACATTTCTCCTCTCTGTTCTACCCTCAGGCAACATACAAAATCGCAGGAGCAGTAATCTTATTCTCATCCACAATGACCGTGTATAATCCTCCAAGAAATCCGGCGCCATCTCATGGAACCTCGCCATGGAGCTAACCAAAGAGGCACATCTCTCTCTCTCTCTCTCTCTCTCTCTCTCTCTTCCCCCCTCCCTCCCTCCCTGTACTGGTTGCTCACCCTCAACCACCATGACGGTCTCCCAAGCGCTCAGCCATGGCGCCGGCAGCCTCCGCAGCGCTCTGGAACAACAGTCGTCCGCCTCGTCAACACTTGGCCACGACACCAATTGTCATCGCCCCTAGACAGCCCTCTATCTCTTGATCTCGGTCTATAAAAACGGCTGAGGAAGAAACTATTTACCTGAGATAAAAAAGACAATTCCCTAGTGCATTAAAAGAAGCTATTGTGGCAATAAAGGAGTTCACCGGAACCTCATATAGTCATGAGAAAATCTCAAAGCCAGGTGATCTGCCAAAATTAGGTGTGCCATTGTGAGAATCTGGCACTCTGGTTTAATAGAAATGATAGACTACTCATATCAACAAGGAGAATGATGACTTATTATGCCAGTAAAACACCATACTCGATCGAGACAACAAAAACCCACGCACCTAAGAAAATATTTTTAAAACCCGCATCTCCCAAACTCCTGGTACTGTTGAGGTCATCGAATGGGGGCGATAATTTAACAGGGAAAACTGCTAGGATCTTAAGGGGTGGTGGATTGCGTTAGAGAGGAAGAGGAAGAGGTAGCAGCAATCAGGAATTTTAGGGGAACTTGAGTACTCTTAACAGGAACAACTATCTATTATGGTCATGCTAATTGACGATGGTTCACATGTTTCGGTGGATAAATTAAGGGTGTAAATACACTAGAGATACACAAACTTGTGGGGTGCGAATGATTTAGTCCAAGAACTTGCAAAGGAAATGAGCTTGTCCAAAAAAAATCTTGCTCCAATTCAAATTATTCAAAATTACCCTAGTGCTTACTCATGGAACGCCACAATGAAAAAAAAGGAACACACCTAGGAGAAGTGTTTTTGACAATAAATCCATGAATTTCACATAATTTTACATGCCCCTACCCCTATAAAAAATGCCCCCCCCCCCTTCCCCTCTCGAATCCCTAATCTTTGTCTCTTCTACGATTTTCGCCTGCAGCAGGATGATCGTCAGCAAGGCATGGGCCAAGATCACCTTTGTAGTGTACTGTAACACAAATTCTTTCTTGTAGGTCAATGAGCTCTTCACTCAATATCTTTTATTTAGGTGATGCATTGTATTAGCGAGTTCAGCAAGCTTGAATTTTTAGGAGAATGGCATGTTGATAGATATTGATAATGGTCTACTGCGATTTGAGTCGAGTTCAATGCGATAAAAAACAAGCACTAGGAAAGAAAGATATGGGCACAAACTGAACCCATGCTTGGCCAACTTACTTGTAATGCATCATAAATGTACACACATTAATTAGTAGCTAACTTGTTAACGTGTTAACAGTGGTAGTACCTTGGATAACAGCGTGGAATGCGTGGTCAAGGGGGTTCAAACAGCGGATGATGTCGCCATCATGCACTTGATAATTTAGTGCGTTTGGGCCTCAGCTTACTTAATCTCTCGAACTCAAACGCAAACTCTGGAAGCTTCGGGGAGGTATCAGTTTTTTGTTTACCCTACGTAAGAGTGTTCATGTCATGCATATGTTGGACGCCACGCCCGAGTTGACCGCCCTGCTAGCGTGCTAGCTAACTACGTAGCTGCTAGCCGCCGCAGCCGTTGGCCGCCCGTAATCCCATTGCCGTGCTAGCTGCTAGCCACCGCAGCCGGCCACAACCACTTGCTGGCGCAGCCGTTAGCCTCACGCACGTGCTCTGCGAGCTCGCACGCAATGTGCTCGACGATATGAACGGAAAAATGAAACGAGAATTTGAGAGGTGTGGTTATTTGGCAGCAAATATGAAGAGTCAAAATTGACACGCCCGGTCAATGTCCGGGTGTGGCCGCGAGCGTTTGAGAGGTCACATTAGCAATGTCTGGCTATAGATGCTCTTATATTAGTGAGTTCGGCAAGTTTGATTTTTTTTGGAGAATGGCATGTTGATGGATATTGATTCTGGTCTGCCATGATTTGAGTCGAGTTCAATGTGATTTAATACAAGCAAGAGGAAATAAAGAAACAGGCACATGCTGAGAGCATCTCTAGCAGACCCCTTATATCGCGGATCTTAAAAGTGTCTTCACAGTTCACGGCAAGCCTCAGATACGGGCCAAAAATAACCGTGGCAGAACAGAAACTTTAAAATGAACGTGTAAATTTTGAAATCAAAACTTTTTGCGAGAAATCGAACTACTCCAGTAGAACTACTAGCCTTCATAGTTACCTGATCATCATACAAAAGTCATACATTGTCGATTTTGTACAAACTAGATCGAAGGAGCAACGGCCACCCTAACACTAATGCCGAAATTTGGCTTGATGGAGCCATCCGGGTGCGGCAGCGGAGGAGCGCAATCTTCGTCGTCGGAGCCGAGGTCGATGTAGATGTCGTCCTGTGCTTTGGCTTCGCGGCGCCATGCTGCCAAATTGTCGTTGAACTCATGCGCCTTCGCGAGCCCCTGCTCGAGGAGGACTTTGTCGAGGTCGGCTTCCCATCGACGGCGCTGCTCCGCCTCCTCCTCCTCCCACGCATTGCGTGCGAGGATGGAGGCCTCAAAGTCGTCCGCCTCCGCCGGGAGGAGGAATCCTCCGGCCCGATGAGGCCACTGCCCCGCCGCTCTGGCTTTTGCTCCCTCTTTGCCGCACGGAGTGGCGGGAGCTCCTCCGACTCTTTTTTCACCGGCGTGAGCATCGTACAGGAGCCCGACGCACCGACGAAGGAGATACAAGCGCAGGAAGAGCCGCTCGCGCCTGAGCACAGAAGCGCCTGCCTACGGTCGCACTCCTCCGACTCATGGCGGACGAGCGGTGGCGGTGGCGAGAGCCCGTTGTTCGTGTAAAGACGGGCATCGCCTCCGCTCAGGGTCGCCGCCACTGCGGGCACCGCGGCCCGAGGACCACATCCCGCCCCACATGGTGGAGTTGAGCGGCGAGAAATCGAGAGGGAAGAGAGGGATTGCGGTGGCCCGGGGATAGGGTTCAGCCCCGTATATTGACCGCGAACCTTTAGCTATATGTACTACGCGAGGGAATAGAAAAAGTTTGGTTTTTTTATATTGAATTTGTTAAAACAAAAAATATAATATCTAGTCAAAAAAGAAGATCTAGAATATATCCAGATGTGTGTGTATATTTAGCTAAATTCTATATTTATAGATAATGTAATCCTTCTTAAAAAATCCTTATTTTTACTCTTATTGAATCGCGGTAAAGTATTCTAATTCTTTGTCCGTCTAGATCGCGGTACATGTTCGGACTGCTCTGGATTGTAGAGGAACGAATTTCAGGCTACTTTAGATGGGGTGGGCTGCACCCATTCTCGGGCGGTTTCCGGACCACTGTAAACGATTTACGAGTCGGAGCGACTTTAAAGACTCTGGTTTGGTTCAAAAAAGGTGCCAAACCGTAATAGTCGTTGCTGGAATTTTACGAGCTGCCCGGTTCTAAGGGGTCTGCTAGAGATGCTCTAGGTGCATATTCGGCCACTTACTGGCCATGCATCAAACATGTATAATTAATCAGTAGATAACTGGTGCTATCAATGGTAGTACTAGGGATAACAGCGTAGCATCCATGTTCCTGCATAATGTGTACATGGTCCAGGTCAGGGGGTTCAAATAGGAAGAAGATGTCGCCATCGCATTCACTTGATAATATAGCGCGTTTATGCCTCAGCTTGCTTAATCGCTCGAACTCAAATTAAAACTCTGGAAGCTTTGGGGAGGTACTTTTTTCTGGTTTAGTAGCAAGATAGTTGATGTGATGCATATGCTGGACGGCGTCGCCATCCCCGCTATAAAATTTCACCACGAGAGCTCTCATAGAGATCCAACACACAATGATAGAATAAGGAGTACACAACAACATGCCATCACTTTTCACACAGATGAAAACGGAACCCAACGCCACTGGGATATCCGACCAGGGAAGCAAGTTTTTTTTCCACTGTGCTGCATAATTATTTAAGGAATACAGTATATACTAGATGACCTGCATACTTCTGAACATGGGCGAATGTTATACCAGAAAAAGTCAGTCTTGCATGATATATAACAATGGGTTTAAAATATGTGCTTCCTTGTTTTGTCTACGCCTGTGTGCGGTACAACCCACATCACACACGATCTTACTTACTCCATCCATTTCAGTTTACAAGTCTTGCACATGTATCTAGGTCGTCAATTTAACTTATATAAAATAAATTGTTTAACATAAAAATTATATCATTAGAAAATAGAATATATAAAGTTTCTAACCACATATATTTTGTATTGTATGCCTTTTATTAAGTTGGTCAAATTAACAACCTAGGTACATGTGCAAGACTTGTAAACTGAGCTGGAGGGAGCAATAACAATGTGAACTACATCGCAAACAATTCATGTAGAGTATCTGTGTGCATGATTTTTTTATTCAGGTCCGAGAAATCCAAAAACCGAGGTAATCAAAAATCCAGGTGGACCCTGGATAATATTGTTACCGTTCGATACATTCAAGTATATTTGAATTTAAATGCACAGAGCTATATCAAATAAGGCTTGTATGCATGTAGTGGTAAAATGCAGCCACCAGCTTGGTGTCAAAGCTCTTGCTCTAGTATTTCATGGTCGAGGGTTTGAGTCCATTGATCTCCACCATTTGTTTTTGCAATTTCAGCTGATTTAACAAGCAAAAAAGATGCACCGCAAAGACTCGAACTCGCAAGCTAGGAGCACTAACCAATGGAACAGACACAAGTATTGATTTTCAGTTGGTTCGGTTATATATTTTACCGACACAACATTTGGATTCAGGATTCTTTTGAACAAATACACATGAAAAAAAATTGCAGGCGTAAAGCATTAGAGTATTGTAATGCCGCAAGAATAGATTTTTTTTTTTTGCCCTGCTTTGCAGGTCTTGTCTAAAGTTCTTCTTTAATATTTAATCAATGAAATGCCATATATTTTTTCATGTTTCAAAAATATATATATTGCAGTCTGAGTAATGATTTAACTTTGATTGTAAATTTTCTTGGTAGCTTACCAAGCTGACTGTTTCGTGAGTAATGATTTATCTTGTATATTTTGTCACGTTTCAAAAAAATATATATTGCATGTATGTATGTGTATTAATTAGTAGCTACCTGTTATGTATGGATGTGCATTAATTAGTAGCTAACTAGTGCTATGGATGGTACCAGGGATAACCGCATGTTCCTGCATACTCCAGGTCAAGGGATCACACACGGAGAAGATGTTGCCATCATGCATTTTGATAATTTGAGGCGTTTGGGCCTCAGCTTGCTTAATCTCTCCAACACAATCTTTGTCTTCTCGGAGGTACGTGAAGACCTGCCCTTGCGTGAAGCTTCAGGAAGATTTCCCAAGTCGTCGTGCTAGGCGGTTCAGCCTACGTAAGAGCGTTAACGGTTAACGTCGTGCATATGCCAATTCAGAGAAGAGCACCGACCGAGTCCCCAGGCGGCCGCAACTGTCAACATGGCAGCCACACACACTTACAGCAAGTACAATAGTGTGTTTATAGCCCGCTTAGGGCATCTCTAATGGCAACCCGCAAATTTCCTCCCGCATCCTTTCACGGATAGGAGGGACCAGTTCGGGGCCACGGATGCAGGGGGAGGGCAGCCATCGAACGCTAGCTCCATACATTTTGACAACAACTTGAACCAACCGTATGAAATTCGACCAAACATGACGGATTTCATTAGATTTTTACATCAACTATAAGCGAAGCTCGTCGAGCTAGGTATAATTATCTAATCTAAATGGTCTTCGGTGTCCGTTCCCGTCCATGAACCAAGAGAACCGTAGCTTTACACCCTACACGAGTTATACTCATGGCCTCCTCTTTCTATTTTCCATCTTCCTCTTCATGTGCTTCTCTTCACGAATCCCTTCACGATTACGCGCAATTTTCCTTAAAATTATATGGCTGTTGGATCCATCCCACTCAACATAGCTTCTCCTGACACTAAAACCTTTCTCAAGACCATATTTGTTATAGAATCTATAACCTTCATCCTCACTATCAAATATCTTGTTGGCAATATGATAGTACTCCAACATAGACTCATCACTTACATCCACCATGTGTTCCTGCATCACCACTCCGATGAAAAAAAAACTCAAACGACAAAGACAAATGAATGCAAAAGCTAGTACGAAATCTTGTATGGAATTTTAAACTTTGCTCCTTGTACATGTTATGCCAAGCGATCATCAACGTCCATAAACTATTGAAGTGACAATGGATGATGAAAAATCCTAAATTGAATTGCATGCACTAGGGAAACCTAAATTGATGATGACTAAACTAATGTATGTAGGAAGTGCAGGCTATGAATCCAAGTCAAGTGATATTTGGGCGATTCACACCTTAGGATGGAAGTCGGGAAGAGATGGGATCAGTCGGGGGCGAGCTCCTATAGTGCCGCCACCGTCGCCGCCGACTCAACCGCCGCAGATGTGATGCCTTATTCTTCTTCTTGCCGCCGGGCACATCGAGGACAGTGAAGGGGGCGAGTAGGAGGCCGAGGACGGTGAATTATTATGTATTCTCTCAGTTCCTAAATATAAGTCTTTTTAGAGATTTCAATGCGGACTACATACGGAGCAAAATGAGTGAATCTAAACTCTAAAATATGTCTATATACATCCATTTGTAGTTTTTATTGAAATCTCTAGAAAGATTTATATTTAGGAAAGGAGGGAGTAGTTTCTAGGATATTTTGGTGTTTTTTGCTTCCTTGATTCATTTATCGAGTTTCTGCAAAAATCACAGGTGCGTGTATTTGTGTAATCAACTAGTAGAAAGGAATTTGATGATGTAGTAGTTGTCATATTCCATCTTCAGGGAGTCGTCGCCGTCTCGCCTGTCTGAGAAGGACCAAACCATAACACATCTCTAAGACACATCTAAAATCGGAACCCTCCCAGTGGCAAGGGCCGAGATCCACCGCGCCCCCATGACCCTAAGGCCACCGGAGACGAGGAGGACCGGCAGCTGCACCGACATGAGGCAGAGAAACCCTATTATTTTAGGGGAGCAGGCGGGTCCATTCTTCTTGTAGGTTATCTACCGGGCTACGGCTCTGAAAACTACGTGGTCAAAACTAAAGCATGTGGACATGCGGGTGCTTAAAGCCCCTGGGTACAACCCGTTGCACAAGGTTTCACTACAAGGATCCGGGTCTATTGCAACAAAATCGTTTGTCACAATACATGCCGATTTGTGGAGATACGTACCTATTGCCACGAAACAACATTCGTTGGCAGCCGTTGCGACTGGACACATGGTAATAGGTTATTGCCACAAAAAAGTAAATATTGCAATAAAGTGTGTTATTGCAACAACCATATGGGAAGTTGCCACATGTTTTCTCGTGGCAGCACTCACCTGATGCCACAATTTGCTTTGTGGAGATAGCTTTAATGCAACATGTGAAGAATCATGGCGATTAATAGCTCGTGGTGATAGACATTTGTGGCAACAACCTATGCCAACGACGCTCGCTTCATGGCGCATACTCTTATGTGGCAATAGTCAATTGTGGCAATAAACTATGGCAACAATCCTTGTTTCCGTGGCATTAGGCATTTTGCCATGAACTGCTACACTTGTGGAATTAACTTATGGCAACAAATATTCTAGTCATCGTAACAGGAAATTGCAACATACTAGTTTTGGTGGTGATAAATAGGTATCACAACGGGTGAAATGTTTGTAGCGAGAAACTATTGCGACAATTTAAACTTTTCGTGGTGCTAACATGTGGCAACCGAAAGTGGGTTGTGGTAATAGCCTATTGCAACCGTAAAAAAAAATACAAGCATTAAATTACAATATTTAAAACCATACTTATAATCTGTAGATTCATAAAATTCATATTTCTCATAGCAAATATCCATCAAATGAAACTCAAATGTAATTTAGCCATCCTAATTAAGTGCCAAGACTAAATTGTCCGTGATCTAGAGTCCAGTCAAGCTAGTTCTTTGGATCCTGCAATCAAGAAATCAAAAAAGTAGTTCTAGTTAATGAGTTCAACATAACATATGACATGCAATTATTCTAGCCCCATTGTTAAAAAGAACTGTCGCCAAACTAAATGGAGTAATATTGTGTCAAAAGCATAAGCACAAGTAGATGCACTACAATCTTCCGCTATTGATTTAAGTTGTGACACGATCTATAGTTTCAGTTAAGTTCATGTCCCTAGCTAGCACATATTCATTTTTTTTAAGCTGTGACTCGATGCAGCAGCAACACATGGTGAAAGAGAAGAAGCAACTAGCTAATTATGAAGGCCAATGGTGTATAAAATGCAGGTGAACATAAAGAGAAAGCAAGGTTGTGACTTACCATTGCTTTAAACATTCAATATTCCTTGTTGCAGCTTGTATGAGCGCATTTGAAGAAATAACAGTTAGGCTAGCATCTGGAGTCTTACTAGGACAAGATCTCTGTAAAAGAGTATTTTGCAAGTTTGGACTACTATTTTCTTTGCCAATCCTTTTCGTAGGACCTGCAAATAGAATTGCACTTTTAGCAATGTAAGTAAGCAACATAAATCTTGGAGTTGATCGCCAGCCTCTATATCGCTCTTTCGCAATTTTGAGAACTGTTGCTTCTGTTACTGGTGTATCTTCCAGGTCCCATCTGTCCTATAAAGCATAAAACAAATGAATATACATAAGCAGTGCATTATTGATGGTAAAATAAGATAACACATATGAAAAAGGTTGTACGCACTATGATATCAGCAACAACGAGTCGATGGATGGTAGGGTAAATGTCCGACCACTTCCTCACTTCAATGAGCAGTGTTGAAGGTTTAGCAATTTAACCCATACAAGGATTTTATGCATTATAGCAAATGCTAGAGATAGCTTAAGTGACATAAACAATTTACCAGATATGGGTTATCCATGTTGGTTTGTGTATGCTGTTATACTTTCCATCCTTGTTAAGACAGCAGAGCCTTTCCTTCCTGCACACAAAATCAATCAAGGGACTTAGCATTAACAAAGCATTGATGTTGTGCACAAGTAAGGATGTTGTGTACTAGGAGCATCCTCCCTAGAATTCATCATGTGCCCTTGTGTAAGATAATATTAGAATTTGAGTCAATTTAAGAAGAAACGCAATACATAAAGCAGGCATAAAATCAAACCAGTTTAATAAAAAATTAATAAAAATGATAAAAACTACGTTGGGAATGTGGAACGAAATAACTACAAAGCCCCATCTCACGCACGTCTCCTCCTCTCTTCTCTCTATTTTATTTCTCTTCTTGAGCAGATCCATTTATCTCCCCATGATCCGATCACACTACCAAAGGTCCTGATTGTACCACACTGGGTCAATTCCTTCTCACTTTTCTCTCAAGTTTCTCCAATCTCTCCTCTGCTTCTTTGAGTCCAATTGTTTTGAGTGAACAATTCTTCAGTTAACCTCCACAGTACACAGCTTGTTTCTATGGACGCCGGGCCAATAATTAATACCATTTGTTTTGATTCAAAATTATCCATGAAGACGAGTATGCAGAACAGAATCATACATGTCCATATTAACAGAAAATACATCTAGATGGAACTTTATCTGAATCCTCACGACACGGACTTCAATTCAGCCTAGGCAATCTAACGAAAACTACAGAGAGATGCCGGTCCAGGTGCCAGGAACTTGGAGGTTAATACAAGTTGCAGCCTAATTGGCTAATAATTGAAGCAGGAGTAGGGAATACAAAAAAACGACTGATCTACAGCGCTTCCTATGGAGGATCAGGGATGCGGCTTGGTGATGAACCTGGTTGCAGCGCTCCACCTCCGGGTCGGCCATGTGGCGAGCAACCCCGACGTAGGCAGGCCGGCACTGCGCTTGCGATGTAGGGGAGAAGACGGGAACTCCGCCGGTGCCGACGGCGCACCGCATCGCTGCCGCCGGCAGCCCGGCCGAGGACGCGGAAACGCGGCCCGCGTCGGCGGGCGCGGAGGAGAGGTGGGAGGGCGAGATCGAGGACTACGACTCCTCGTCGGCGGCACCGCGGGGCGCGCTGGGCAACCGCCGCACCCGATGGACGACGCTAGGATTTCTGGATGTTCTACGATGGGAGGAGATCGGGAGAAAGAACAACCTGAAACATTCTCCGCGCAGTTGACTCCGGTGTGGTTCGATGTGTAGAGGCAGAGCACGGGGTGTGCCCTCGACCTAGGCAGCCAAAGAGGTCTGCGGGCACGGGACCATGGCGGCACCAGCTACGGGAGTTAGGCGGCGGCGGGCGAGGAGCTGCGCGGTGGTGATAGCGAGTGGATTCGGTGGAGATTGGAGATGAGATGAAGGAAACCGTGTTGATATGGGGGAAAAGTTGACGATATTGTTGGCGCAATTACCTCCTCGTGATCTGTTTGATATTAGTCTCCGTCCAGGCTTCGTATGATGAGTGGGGCCAGGGTAATGCAGCGCGCGTATTTAAATATTTTTTGACCAGATTAGTCGCTATGGGAGGAAGAGAACGGCGAGGGAAAGTGAAAATTGGAGCGAAAACCAAAATAGAAATACGAGGGAGTCCAAAAATTTGGAGCGAAACAAATTATAAGTTTTGTCATTATATCATCTTGCCCGTGACAGGCACTTTACATATATTTGTTGTGTCGGACAGAATGTACTTCTTCTAGGTTTGTACTCCCTCTGTTCCTAAATATAAGTCTTTGGAAAGATTACACTATGGAGCACATACGGAGCAAAATGAATGCATCTATACTCTAAAATGCATCTAGATATATTCGTATGTGGTCCATAGTGAAATCTCTACAGAGACTTATATTTAAGAACGGAGGGAGTACAAATTAAGATCACTAGTTGTCCAGATCACTAGCTAGTTCTCATTGACATGAAGGCGGAAGCAACATTTTCCAACGTTTGCACTCATATGAGGTTTAAGGTCATCGCAAACGCCCGCGGTTAAAATGGACACAATATTTGTTTGGGTACACAATGATACGAGCTTCCCCCAAACGTCCGCCCGCAATATAAACAAATTCAGACACAATTCATGCAAACTTGACGGAACTCATTCAAACAGATGTACGTTCAGTATATATAAATTAGAGAAAAGTATAATTTTCGTCTCTCAACTCTTAGCGAAGTCTAGATTTAGTCCCTCAACTCCAAAACCAGACAACCTACACCCTCAACTCTTGAAACCGGACAAGTTCTGTCCCTTATCTAGGCAGACCCAGTATCACTGCCGCCTTGGCTTGGTTTTGACCGGTCTTTGTCCAGGTGGCATTATTTCTCTCTCCTACATTCTTCCTTCTCACATTGACTTATTGAGCCATTTCATCGAACACATTGCATGCACCGTGTGTGCCGTCAATGGCCAATACCTCGCAATTCCCTCTAGCCAACGATAGGTCACGAGCGCAGGCCTAAGTGAGGTTAGGATCTGCCAGGACCCAGTCTCCTTAGCCATGATGCTGCTCCGCGATTATTAGGATCGCCCGCCGGCATTGAGACAGTGGAGGAGGCACCCACGCACCTTCGCAATTGCCGGGGGTTCCTCCTCCTTTACGATCTTATTGCGCCAGATGATGCACAGCGATGGTGCCAACCAGGCGATGCGAGTGTACCCGCTAAGCGGCGGAGACGTTGGCTCCTCCTTCCTGAGGCGTTACATTTGGAATCCGCGATTGTGCCGTAGAGGTGGCGAAGCCGTCTTTGTCTTGGCGCGGTGGCAAGGCGTGATGCTGGTCCCACGTTGACTCCACTATGTGGCGGTGAGTGCGGTGTCGGACGATGGTCCATGATCGACCGCTCGAGGAGGATCACCATGTGTCGCTAATACTCCTCGCCCGTCGTCGCCTCCTCCGCGAGGAGGCGCGGCTGCGGCGGCTACTGTCAAACCAACTTTGTCACATTCATGTAGCCATCGGACGACAACCCTTTTGGCGGCTCCTTAGGCATTGATTAATTCTGAGTAGATTGACTAAACACAGAAAGCCTTCCATAGGCAGGCAGGCGTGTTTTTCACTGGATTTCGGCTCCTATTCCTCCTTGTCGCCGCCTACCCGTTGCTCCATTGATCCATCGCCGCCTTCCTGCTGCTCCATTGATCCGTCGCCGCCTTCCCGCTGCTCTATTGTTCGTACCACTTCCTGTTATTGTTGATGAGGAATTCCAAAGGGCGCCAGTCGCCGGGGTTGCTCCCCCTCGAGACCTGAACACGGTTCGCCGGGGTTGCAAGGGAAGCACGGAAAAGGAGATGGAAGGGGAGGATTGCCTGCTGCCACAATGGAAGATTCTTTTTCCAAAAAAGAATTGATTTGTCGCTGCGTTTAGTTCTTAAATATTCGCACGGCAAAGTGATCATCAACAAGCAGTAGTTTGAGTGGTAGACTACTTTAACTCTCGATCGTGTGCTCCCCAGTTCGATTCCTCGATCAGTCATTACTTTTGCTATTTTAACGGCGGCTTGTTGTGACGCCCCGAATGGGCCGGCCCATTCAAATAGCGCGTCCTGCGCGGAAGCTCACTGCGGTGCGTTCTTTTATCGATCGGTAGTGAAGTATTGAGCTAAGATGTGAGGCCCGGCTAGAGGTTAGGAGCGGGCTGTGCGCCAGGTCGAAAGATATTTATTTTTACAGCGGGCTGGGACTTTTTCTTACGCCCAGTCAATGGTCTCGGTTGCCTGTGGCCCAACCCCGCCATCGCTCAACAAGAAGAGATTCCATTTCTCTCTCAAAAAAAAAACAACAACAGGAGATTCCATTATTCATTTGTGTCGTAGTTGGAGGAAGAGACCTAGATCGATATACCCTAAGGATCACCTAAAAAAATCTAGCCCTAAAGAAACAAACCTAGATCGATCTGATATAAATCTGTATCCAAGAATAAAAGAGAGGGGCTTCACGCGATTCGGTTTTGCTCGAAAGGATAGCAAATATTTCCGCGCCAAATTCCTTATGTGTACAGGCATGTATAATTACTTTTTGCTTTTTATTATGTATATTTACAGTCTTATAACAAATATAATTTGCAACATATACCAGGCAATGTACATGTTCTGTTGCAACTTATGTACTACAGTATGGTCATGAGCTGCAACCCTGCAGCACATGAGCTGCAACGCTTATATGTGTATTTACACTGAATTTTGTAACATATAGTCAAAATGTTGTGGAATTTGTGTTGTTGTATAGGGGGTACCCTTGTAGTGATTTCAAATCCAAATTTAACAAATTAAATATGTATTCCTATCAAGAAAGTGTGTTCTACCCATTTATATACTTTTTCTACTGTTTCGGTTAATTAAAATTGGTGCAATTAAAAAATATTTTAATTACTCCTTAAAGGTTGCAAAAATCATAACTTAAAATCTATGAATTCAAATAATATATTTCTCCACTGTTTTACTTGTAACAAATGCAATGTCACGCCGATGTTGCAATATCTTTCTGAATATTACCAGAAATAATTATTCTGTTGAAATACCTAGTCTCTATTACAACAAAATGGCTGCCTCGCGTAACGGAATTTGTTTGTCGCAATATCGCTACCATATTGCAACACTGATGCAGTTTGTTGCAATAGTTAGCCACTTTTTTGCAACAATATTTGTACCTAATGCAACGTCATGCCGGTGTTGCAATATATTTCCGAATATTGCCATGAATAGTTATTCTGTTGAAATATCTAGTCTCTATTACAACAAAAGGACTACCCACGCGCATCGGAATTTGTTTGTCGCAATACTGCTACTATATTGCGACGCCGATGTAGTTTGTTGCAATATGAGGCCTCTATTGCAACAAAGTTAGTATTTATCGTGACCAAACTAAGTTATGGCAATATGTGCCGCCTATTACCACAGCTGGAGAATTTGTGGTAATATTGTGTTTTATTGCAACAAAACATAGTTGTAGCAATAAAGTTTGTTGCAATAGACTGGAATCCTAGTAGTGTTTATTCAACAAGATTCGCTAGCGAGCCATTAGTAGATTATGTTGATGAGCTACGTAATTGTGGGTTCGACCATTTGTGGTCGTGTTTTTCTTTTTCTTTTGTGATGAACTCAGTGACTGCAACTTGATTCATGTTTAATAATATGGTTGTGTGCCTGTGATGCAGAGGACAGGGTAATCCCTTTTTCCAAATAATATGACGACATTTCTCATGTTTTCAAATACAATGCTGAATATTTATGTAGTAGTCCCCTGCCTGAAAAATGAACAATTAGGTAGTAGTTGACTTGAACAAAACATCGAGGCAATCCTAAGTACTAGTGGTTTGTAAATAGATCACGCTGGACATCTCCAACTTTCTATGAACCATATTTTTTTTTTGCCACTTTGGAATCACCTAAATTTGTCTTAACTATCTCAACGCACTATTATGATGGGGTTCCGAGCCCATCCACTTCCTTGCTGGAACAGAAATTTTTTAAGCATTAGGGAAATACGGCCCGAGACATGCAGCATCCAACATGTGACACCCTTCTCAGTCTATCACGGCGGGCCTGTAGTTAAGACCAAGGCTGTGCAATTGACTGTTGGCGCAAAGCAGTTGGGATTGGGACTTTGGAACTGCATCGATTGTCTGCGTTTCTCCAAGCCCTTAAAAAGCTGGCTCCACACGTATGGATGGAGGGGCAACCATATAATTTAATGCATTCTCATTTGAGAAAACGCATGCAAATTACAATGTATCAAGACTAATTTCATGCAATCTTCATAGTTCACACTTCACAGTGACTAATGCTAATGTACAACAGAGATTTTGACAGGGATATCGATCAAACAAAAATGAAGAAATGGCAAGCACACAAGTTGACTGGAACATAGAGCTATTAATCGATTCAAAATAGAGCTTTTTTGCAGGGTATTTAGGGTTTAGGTTTTCAAATAGAGTTGTAAAATAGAGATTTACTCCTTGTGCGTGCGTGCGTGCGTGAGTGCAGAAGTCGTCTTCGTCAATGCTCCCTGGGATCATCAATAGGGTATACTTTCTTAGTATCTTCCAGTAATTCAAATAATATGATAGTACAGCAAATAACACCCCTCAGGTTCCAAATCATGAAGTTCTACAGGCCGTACGTACGTGAAGAATTCCTAGGAGAATTAGGCGGTGTCCTGATGATAGCTTCCTTGCTTATGAAGCCTTTCCCTTGCTTGCGTACGTAAGAGTGCTGACGCCATAGTCATTGGTACCTATCTCCCTTGTCTGAATATGAACGAACGTTGCTTGGTGGACTAGTTGACTGCATGTTGGCTTAGCTTATTTCTAGCATTTGTACCACGGAGCCAGCTGCTAACGCGGGATGCCCGCTGCGCGTCCACGTTTCTGCTTAATTCAGTCCCACGAAACCTCAACACATATATGATGTGCCATCCTCAGACAGAGCAAGTAGCAAAGAAGATCGAGCGGTTCCCCACACTGCAAGTAGAAAAGAAGTTCGAGTCCCTGGAGTGCCAGTCAACCATCAACGGCCAAACCGCCGCCACGACCATGAGCGGCACCATTGTCATCACCGTCGCCGTCGACAACTCTCTCATCGGCAAGAGCTGCGCCATCCAATGGCCTGCCACCCGCAAGGTACGCACCTCCCAATTCTTCCCTTCGCGCGCGCGATGTAAAACACTTTGTACACCGGTTAATCCTCATGATGGTTTGGCATTTGCAGGGGCTGCAGACTGGCACACCATCGGCTGATGGGATTGAGAGCATGATGTTCACGTACCGATTCATGGAGGACCGGCCGGGCACGTACCACACTTGTGATGACCAAGACCCGACCACAATGTTCACCAACGTGCAGGAAAGCAAAGCTGGGTCGGCCCATTCAGACAAGGGGCAGACCAGATACGGCTTTGCTCGCACCGTCGACCGAGAAGTCATGGCGTACACCCCAGGAGGCAGGGGCCATGGCGCCCTTGCATGCCCTGAAGCACAACTCATGGCCGGTAACTCTGTTATCTACCTCAATGACGAAGGCCCGGTCGAGCGGCTCCTTCGGTGGGTTGCTGGTATATGCGGGGGCAGGGACCATGCCGTCTATGCGTGCCCCGAAGCACAACTCATGGCCGATTGTCCTGTCATTCACCTGAATGACGGAAGGGCCGATCGAGTGGCTCCTCCGCTGATCCATCGGCTGTTACGTGCCATCGATGAGATGACCCGTTAAACTTGAGGTTTACAGGTTGAGAAAATCCTCGTGTCTCGCGGGGTTCCACCTTCCCACCATCATGCGTTAATACTACTCTCTTTCTCCTCTTGCAATGTAAATAAACATTATTCATTTTCTTTCTTTTGTCGTTGCAGCTTCATTTGTGCTTTTTTCTGTGATTGCTTCATTTGTGTGTCGAGTTTGTAAGTATTTTCCGACTCTATTCTTTTGTAATCTAGTGGAAATGAATTTGATTTTCTAGTTGTCCAAATTATTGGTCAATGAATTTGTAACCCAGATGTTTGGAATTACCTATTGTTTTCTCTCTTCGAGGAGGAACCTATAGATCTTACTAATCTGATAAACCAAGCAAAACACCTGTTACCAAGAAAAATATGGGACTTTAAAAATGAAAATAGATAGAGTTATTTCAGAACAAAGACACATAACAAACATGCAAACTATGAAACTAAAGCCAAACAAACAGATGGAAGTCTTAAATTTTCAGCAAACCAAATCCCTCTTGAATCTCTGCTGCATCGAGAGTTGGACAAAAGTTTCGTTCAAGTCTGCCGCAAAAGGAGGCCGTCCCATGAGGAAAACCTGATAAACGAGCTTTTCCAAAAATAATATTGATCTAGTTCAAATTGTTTGAAATCACCCTATTGCTTACTCATGGAACGGCACACACGCATGCATCGTTCTGATGCATAGGCCGGGGTAATCCTCCTTTTCAAGAAATATATTATTTTTGCCGATCAACCCATGAGATTCATGTAAATTTGTGTGCCCCTACCCCAATGCCAAATTCCCCCCTTTCCCTCCCGAATCCCTAATCTCTCTTCTATGATTGCCGCCAGCAGCAGGACGAGTCAGCGAGGCATGGACCAATATCGCCTCCGTATTGTACTATAACACAAATTCTTTCTTGTAGGTCAATGAGTTCTTCACTCAATCTCTTTTATTCAAGTGTAGAATTATATTAGTGAGGTCGGCAAGCTTGAATTTTTTCGGCAAGCTTGATTTTTTTAGGAGAATGGCGTGTTGATGGATATTTATTTTAGTCTGCCGTGATTTGAGTAGAGTTTAATGTGATAAGAAACAAGGACGAGGAAAGAAAGAAATGGGCACAACCTGAACCCATGCTTGGCGAACTTACATGTCATCCATTAGACATGTATATGCATTAATCAGTAGATAACTGGTGCTATCAGTGGTAGAACCAGGGATAACAGCGTAGCATCCATGTCCCAATATAACGTGTACATGGTCCAGGTCAAGTGGGTTCAAATAGGGAGAAGATGTCACCATCATTCACTTGATAATTTAGCCTGTTTGGACCACAGCTTGCTTAGTCGCTTGAACTCAAATTAAAACTATGGAAGCTTTGGGGAGGTACCTCTTTCTGGTTTAGCCTACGTAAGAGTGTTGATGTCATGCATATGTTAGGCGGCTGCCAGCATCAACGAGCTAGCCACACTAGCGTGCTGGGCAACGTCGCCATCCCCTTTATGAATTTTCACCACGAGAGCTATAGTAGAGATCCAACACACGAGGATAGAATAAGGAGTATGGACCAACATGACATCGTAGTTCACACAGATCAAGACGGAACCCAACGCCGCCGACAAATCCGACCAGGGAACCGAGTTTTTTTTTCCGGCTGTCTACATGATTATTTAAGGAATATATACTGTACTAAGGTTGAGACACTTATTTTGAGACGAAGAGTGTATATAACAGAGAGTTCAAAATATATGCTTATACAGGAATAACAAATAGTCAGCGGCAATTATCCAGCGCAAGCGTCGCCGAGTCGTCATACGTACAGCCAGCGCGACGAGCTCCAGATCCGTCCGATCATGTGTTACATGATGGCGTGCTGTTGATGTTTTGATCATGCCAACAGTGGCACTGCCATAGTCCACTCCCTGTTTAATAAGGGACGTTGGCTTGTTGAATGAGTACCACGGTGCCAGCTAGGGCGCGACGACGACCCTAACGCGTCCATGAAGCTTCTGCTTCCTTCATTCGCACGTAACCCCAACACATGTCACCAATATATATACCACCCCATCGGCAGGCAGAGACATGGGGGTTCACCCCGGGCTGCGGCGGCAGCTAGTAGGAAAGCAGCTGGAGTTCCCGGACTGCCGCCAGTCAACCATCGACGGCCAAACTACCGCCCCAACCTTGCTCATCACCGTCGTGGTCGACAACGCTTTCCGCGCCAGGAGCGCCGTCCAATGGCACGGCTTCTGCCAGGTACGTTCGCACACCCCTCCTAATCTTGTGATGTCCAATGTTTTGTATTGTCCACCGACTTATCCTTGCGGTGTGGCAGGGGCCGCTGACTGGCATGTCGCCAGCAGACGGCATCGAGGGCGTGACATCCACGTACTTCTATTACGTGTCTGATCGTGTGCACCATGACCGAGACTGTGCTCCAAAGTTCACCGGCACGCAGGGAGGCGAGGCTGGTCTGACCGCCGGCAGTTGCGCGGGCCGTGAAACAAACAATCCTCTACATCCTTTTCGGCAGGGGCCATATGCGTGCCCCGAAGCACAACTCATGGCCAACTGTCCTGTCATTCGCCTCAATGATGATAGCGCGGTGGAGCGGCTCCTCCGATGGTCCGCCATGACATTGGAGGCCACAGCCTCGTGGGTTGCTGATGAGGACATCAATACCATTGTTACACCCGCAGCCCCTACTGTTACATATACTGAACAATTACTAGAGCTCGCGCACGTCAATTAAATTACCAGGTACTTTTTTTTAATGATTTTAATGTTCATGAGAATATGATGCTGCCTAAATTGGATACATTTGTTTTGCTTACGAATGAAGGGCTTAACTTGGAGAAGGATGAACATTGGAGCTAGAACAAGCATGGAGTTGATGGCATGCGCAAGGGAAACGAGAACGGAGTTACAAGTGATGATTTCAGGACTTTGAAGCCACCATAAGGAGTGCATGAAGCCTTGGACGAAATATACAAGATGCCACTTCATAATTTCATCCAGAGGCTATTTTAGGTGCTGCGTCACCTTATTATTGGGCCAGGTCCATGTAATTTCGAAATACATAAGTATAGGCTGTTTTTAGAGTCCGTATGTGTGGGGAAACAAGAGATATGGTTGGTTTCGGACCCCTTCCCCAAGGGCCACGAAATTCCCCCCTCTTCCTCCATATATACAGCCCTTAGGGCACCGTTTAGACTTTGGGTTTTGTTTAGATTAAAGTTCGCCATAGCTGCAACTTCATGTACTTCGTTTGTGTTCAACGACTAGACAAAGGCGTCTCAGAACCCCACCTTGATCAATAAAGCTTTCCTCTTATATTCACAATATCCAGATTGCAATCTTAGTTTCTTGCTTATTCTTCGTTTGCCTGCTGGAAACAGACCTTCGTGGTCAGGTTGATCGTGCTCCGGCGTGGTCAATAACCTCTCGGAGTTGGTTTAGTGATTGCTAAGGCGCGACGTCCTCGCACGTTCGTAGTCGGATCGTCAAAGTCGACTTCCTCCAAAACGATAGCCACCATCTCATCGAAAGACGGGACACCTTTGCCTCTATCAAGTGGTATCAGATTTCCAGGTTGCTCGGTGAGATTTTACAGTTTTTCGTAGTTTAGATCGAGTCTGTTCTTCATACCTACAGTCCACGAAAAAGCCACACAAAAAAATTTAGGGTTAGTTCATCATATCCGAACTAATCTAAGCCTTTGCATAATCTTTTTAGGGTTTTGCTTTGTTGAATTTGCGGTTGCATCGTCGTGTCAAGTTGCTGGTCTTAGCGTTTAGTCCTTTAGTGTTTCGAGTTCTGTTCACAAGTTATCACCCCGCCGCCGCACCATCGTCATCACCGCTGCCATATACCACCATCGTCATCACGGCTGCCATATAACACCATCGTCATCGCCGCTGCCATATACCACATATCCACCATCATCACGCTAATCCGAGTCCACCTCCATCACAGATTGGCCACCAGTCCATGTTCCACCGCCCTGCATATATCCGCCACCAGTCCGAGTTTTCACCAGATTCATCTCCGCCACCAGTCCGAGTCCAGTAATTGTTGCTTTGTTTTCAATTTCCAGATCACGCCATACTCCGAGTCGTGACCAAGTCAGACTCCCGAAATTCCGTGCCACCCGCAGTAAAAAAATAGTTCCAGTTTAAAAAAAAACTAAGTCTGGAAAATTCTGGCTAGGCAGTTTTTAGGCCATTTGTAGACTTTTTTCAAAAAAAATTGTTGCGGAGCAAAAAAAGTGCAAAAAAAAGAGAAAAAAATTCAGAGTATGCTCCTCCCTTGTTTACGTGAAGCGCTGTGATTTTGTTAGTGTTCTATGCTCGCGTCTCTAGCACGGTCTAGCCTAGGACCAGCACAGTACCGTCGTTGAGCGTTTATTCAACTTTGCATCTCTGAATTGATTATTGCTGACCCTTTTTGCTACTGTATTATAAGCCTTCCCAGCTCCACATACATCTACGTCGTGCGTTTGACTCTCCCTGGTAATCGCTCTATCCAAGCTTTGAGAGTTTTGACTACAACGGTTGCCGATCACCGCCTGCTGCTTGGTAAGAACTGGTAAGAATTTGAGATTTGCTTGACGGATTTGTGACGCCCCACCACCACCATTTGTTAGTAGTCTGTAGGATCATAGTCTTGTATGTTTTTATTGCTGCTAACCATGCCAGGATCACAAGCCGACGATATTGACTAGGAGAACATGACAAATAAGGAGTTGGATGATAAATTTCAGCAAATGATGACTGAACAGGTGCAAGATGTGCTGAACAATTTTGAAGAGGCCATGGATAGGATAACTGGCTTTGAGAAGACGTTCAAAACAAAGCTCGATAACAAATTTAATGAAGTGCTTGCGCGTCTTCCACAACCACCACCGGCTGCACCTGCTGCACCTCTGCCACAACAATAACAACTACTACTTCCATGTCGCGAAATAGCCCTCCGCCGAGCGAGCCGTGTCCCTCTTGAGCCTGGCCAAACTGTTCGTGCTGCTGTTGATACTTCTGTGGCTCCTGCTGCTGATCAGGAGGAGGATGATTATGCGGGAGATTACGAGGATGAAGTTGATCAAAATCAAAACTACGTGCAACCACCAGCACCCGGTCGTCCACATGCAAATAATCGCAATGGTAGGGCTGCATTACCAGCTCAGGTACGAGATCATGACCATCTTCCTAAACTGAAATTGGATATTTCACCATTTGAGGGTAGATATGTTCCTGATATATATCTTACTTGGGAGTTAGAAACCGAACAACATTTTACATGTTTAGAATATCCCGAGGAGAGACGTGTTGCTGCTGCACTTTGTGCTTTCACTAGTTTTGCTTGTGTGTGGTGGTCTGAACATCGTAGATTATATCCGAATAATATTCCTACTACTTGGGCTGCTTTGAAAATTGCTATGCATACTCGTTGGGTTCCACCATATTATCAACGTGAATTACTTCAAAAATTGCAGCGTTTAAGACAAGGATAAAATTCTGTAGAGGAATATTATCAGGAATTACAAACTGGCATGATTAGATGTGGTATTGTTGAGGATAATGAAGCTATGCTTGCACGTTTTATGGGTGGATTAAATAGAGAGATTCAAACCATTCTAGAGTATAAGGAGTATAATAATATCACTCGTTTATTCCATCTTGCTTGTAAAGCTGAACGTGAAGTGCAGGATCGATAGGCATTGGCGCGAACTAACTTTTCTGCAGGTTGACCTTCATCATGGACATCATGTGCATCCTCTACTTCCACTGCACCATCACCTCCATCAGGTGCCACCTCCAACCGTGATACAAAAAAGCAGGCACAACCACCACTATCTGCCAAGAGCACACCTACCGGGCCTGCACAGAGCTCTTCTTCTTCCTTGGCATCAACAGGGCACACAAGTGATATTATTTGTCGTCGTTGTAAGGGAAGAGGTCATTATGCGAGAGAATGCAAATCTCAGCGTGTGATGATTGCTACTGACGATGGTGGGTATGAGTCCGCTAGTGACTATGATGAGGAGACTTTGGCTCTTATTACACGTGAAGAACACGGTGGAGATGATTCTGATCATGAGACGCAATACATGGCTCCTAAAGATGCCGACAGGTATGAATGTTTAGTTGCTCAACATGTTTTGAGTGTGCAGGTCACACAAGCTGAGCAAAATCAGAGGCATAATTTGTTCCATACAAAGGGACTTGTGAAGGAACGTTCTGTTCGCGTCATCATAGATGGAGGGAGCTGCAACAACTTGGCTAGCATGGAGATGGTGGAGAAGCTATCTCTCACCACAAGACCACATCCACATCCTTAGTACATCCAATGGTTCAACAACAGCGGCAAGGTTAAGGTAACACGTACTGTTCGTGTGCATTTTAGTATCTCTACATATGCTGATTATGTTGATTGTGATGTGGTACCTATGCAAGCATGTTCCTTATTACTTGGTAGATCATGGAAAATTGATAAAAAATTCTGCACACCATGGTAGAAACAATCAGTATACTCTTGTTCATCAGGATAAAAATATTACTTTGCTTCCTATGACTCCTGATTCCATTTTGAAAGATGATATTAATAGAGCTAATAAAGCAAAACAGGAAAAAAACAAGAGTGAAAATTAGATTGTGGCAAAATAATTTGAGCAACAAATGAAGCCTAATAATAAACCATCTACTGTTGGTTCTGAAATTAAATTGAAAAGTGCATGTTTACTTGCCACCAAATCTGATATTGAAGGGCTAGATTTTAGCAAATCTGTTTGCTATGCTTTCGTGTGCAAAGAGGCATTATTTTCATTCGATAACGTGCCTTCCTCTTTGCCCCCTGCTGTCACTAACATATTGCAGGAGTTCGCTGACGTCTTCCCACAAGACGTACCACCGGGATTACCACCTATTCGAGGGATTGAGCATCAAATTGACTTAGTTCCCAGTGCATCGCTACCCAACCGTGCACCATACCGTACCAATCCAGAGGAGACGAAGGAGATTATGCGTCAAGTACAGGAGCTACTCGACAAAGGTTATATATGCGAATCTCTTAGTCCTTGTGCTGTTCCTATTATACTAGTGCATAAAAAGGATGGTACGTCGCGTATGTGTGTTGATTGTAGAGGCATTAATAATATTACTATTCGTTATCGTCATCCTATTCCTAGGCTAGATGATATGCTTGATGAATTGATTGGCTCTACACTATTCTCCAAAGTTGATTTGCGTAGTGGATACCATCAAATTCGTATGAAATTGGAGATGAATGGAAAACAGCATTTAAAACTAAGTTTGGTTTATATGAGTGGTTAGTCATGCCATTTGGGTTAACTAATGCACCTAGTACTTTCATGAGACTAATGAACGAAGTTTTGCGTGCTTTCATTGGACGATTTGTGGTAGTCTATTTTGATGATATACTGATTTATAGCAAATCTTTGGAAGAACATTTGGAACATTTACGTGCTGTTTTTGTGCTGTTTTTATTGCTCTACGTGATGCACGTTTGTATGCTAACCTTGGGAAGTGCACCTTTTGCATCGACCGAGTATCTTCTCTTGGCTATGTTGCTACTCCACAGGGAATTGAAGTTGATAAAGCCAAGATTGAAGCTATTGAGAGTTGGCCGCAGCCCAAAACGGTCACACAAGTGAGGAGTTTTCTTGGACTCGCTGGTTTTTATAGGCGTTTTGTGAGAGATTTTATCACCATTGCTGCACCTCTCAACGAGCTTACAAAGAAGGATGTGCCTTTTTTTTGGGTACCGCGCAGGAAGAAGCCTTCACGGTATTGAAAGATAAGTTGACACATGCTTCTTTACTCCAACTTCCTGATTTTAATAAGACTTTTGAGCTTGAATGTGATGCTAGTGGAATTGGATTAGGAGGTGTGTTATTACAAGATTGTAAACCTGTTGCATACTTTTCTGAAAAATTGAGTGGGCCTAGTCTGAACTATTCTACTTATGATAAAGAATTATATGCTCTTGTTCGGACCTTAGAAACATGGTAACATTATTTATGGCCCAAAGAATTTGTTATACATTCTGATCATGAATCTTTGAAACACATTAAAAGTCAAGCAAAACTGAACCGTAGGCATGCTAAATGGGTTGAATTCATTAAGACTTTCCCTTATGTCATTAAACACAAGAAGGGTAAAGAAAATGTTATTGTTGATGCATTGTCTCATCATTATACTATGCTTTCACAAATTGACTTTAAAATATTTGGTTTGGAGACCATCAAAGATCAATATGTGCATGATGCTGAATTTAAAGATGTATTGCAGAATTGTAAAGAAGGTAGAACATGGAACAAGTTCGTCGTTAACGAAGGATTTGTGTTTCGTGCTAACAAGCTTTGCATTCCAGCTAGCTCCGTTCGTCTTTTGTTGTTGCAGGAGGCGCATGGAGGAGGACTAATGGGACACTTTGGCGTGAAGATGACGGAGGATATACTTTTTACACATTTCTTTTGGCCAAAGATGAGACGGGATGTTGAGCGTTTTGTTGCTCACTGCACTACATGTCAAAAAGCTAAGTCACGACTCAATCCTCATGGTTTATATATGGCTTTGCCTGTACCTAGTGTTCCTTGGGAGGATATATCTATGGACTTTGTTTTAGGTTTACCTCGAACAAAGAAGTGGAGGGATAGCATATTTGTTGTCGTGGATAGATTCTCGAAAATGGCACACTTTATACCATGTCATAAAAGCGATGATGTTGTTAATGTTGCTGATTTTTTCTTTCGTGAAATTATTCGCTTGCATGGTGTGCCAAATACTATCGTGTCAGATTGTGATACTAAATTTCTTAGCCACTTTTGGAGATGTTTATGGGCTAAGTTGGGGACTAAACTGCTTTTTAGTACTACATGTCATCCCTAAACTGATGGACAAAATGAAGTAGTCAATAGAACATTGTCTACTATGCTTAGGGCTGTTTTGAAGAATAATAAGAAAATATGGGAAGAATGCTTGCCTCATATTGAATTTGCTTATAATCGTTCGTTGCATTCTACTACTAAGATGTGCCCTTTTGAAATTGTGTATGGTTTCCTACCTCGTGCACCTATTGATTTGTTGTCTCTTCCATCTTTGGAGAAGGTTAATTTTGATGCTAAACAACGTGCTGAATTGATTTTAATAATGCATGAGTTAACTAAGGAAAACATTGAGCGTATGAATGCTAGATATAAACTTGCGGGAGATAAGGGTAGAAAACATGTTGTGTTTGCACTGGAGATCTTGTTTGGTTACATTTGCGTAAGGATAGATTTGCCAATTTGCGCAAATCAAAGCTAATGCCATGTGTTGCTGGTCCTTTCAAGGTGTTAGAGAAAATAAATGATAATGCATATAAACTTGAGCTACCTGTAGATTTTGGGGTTGGTCCCACTTTTAACATTGCAGATTTGAAGCCTTATTTGGGTGAGGAAGATGAGCTTCCGTCGAGGACAACTTCATTTCAAGAAGGGGAGGATGATGAGGACATCAATACCATTGTTACACCCACAGCCCCTACTGTTACATATACTGGACCAATTACTAGAGCTCGCGCACGCCAATTAAATTACCAGGTACTTTCGTTTTTTGGTAATGATTCTAATGTTCATGAGAATATGATGCTGCCTAAATTGGATACATTTGTTTTGCTTACAAATGAAGGGCCTAGCTTGGAGAAGGATGAACATTGGAGCAAGAACAAGCATGGAGTTGATGGCATGCGCAAGGGGAACGGGAACGGAGTTACAAGTGATGATTTCAGGACTTTGAAGCCACCATAATGAGTGCATGACGCCTTGGACGAAATATACAAGATGCCACTTCATAAATTTCGTCCAGAAGCTATTCTAGGTGCTGCGTCACCTTATTATTGGGCCAGGCCCATGTAATTTCGAAATACATATGTATAGGCTGTTTTTAGAGTCCGTGTGTGTGGGGAAACAAGAGATATGGTTGGTTTCGGACCCCTTCCCCAAGGGCCACGAAATTCCCCCCTCTTCCTCCATATATACAGCCCTTAGGGCACCGTTTAGACTTTGGGTTTTGTTTAGATTAAAGTTCGCCATAGCTGCAACTTCGTGTACTTCGTTTGTGTTCAACGACCAGACAAAGGCGTCACAGAACCCCACCTTGATCAATAAAGCTTTCCTCTTATATTCACAATATCCAAATTGCAATCTTAGTTTCTTGCTTGTTCTTCGTTTGCCTGCAGGAAACAGACCTTCGTGGTCAGGTTGATCGTGCTCCGGCGTGGTCAATAACCTCTTGGAGTTGGTTTAGCGATTGCTAAGGCGCGACGTCCTCGCACGTTCGTAGTCGGATCATCAAAGTCGACTTCCTCCAAAACGATAGCCACCATCTCATCGAAAGACGGGACACCTTTGCCTCTATCAGTTGCTAGTATATGTGGAGGTAGGGACCATGTTGTCTATGCGTGCCCTGAATCGCAACTCATGGCAAATGACTTCGGTGGCTAGGCATGTGTGGGTTTCCCCGTGTAATCGAAATGTTTTGAATAACTACCTACTTTCTCTCTTTTATCTTGAACATGTAATCGTAATATTGGAAAAGATATGTATTGTTTTTCTCTCTATGATGAGGAACATGTAGATCCTAATAATAAAATAGACCAAGATATGGCCATAAGGCTGCTCATAGATGAAAAATATGATGTGACAAATAATCATTGAGATATGTAAATAAAGTAACAAAATATGTTATCATCACATAGCGGTTACCAATGTAAAATGATTCTACAAGGTAATAAATGAAGCTCTCTATGTTACCAAGATATGGAAAAGGCACATATTGTTTTTTTCTCTTTGATGAGGAACATGTACATCCTAATAATCTAATATAGACCAAGATATGGGCATAACCTGAACCCATGCTCGGCCAAGTTACTTCTCATGTATGTATGTGTATTAACTAGCAGCTAATTGTTATGTATCACTAGTAGAAAAAGGACCTAATGTTCAGCTCATTAGTCCCGGTTTGTAATTGTGACCATTAGTGCCGGTTCCAATGGCTAGGCGGGCGGCTCTCATTAGTCCCAGTTCATGGTGAACCTTTAGTACCGGTTCGTGCCACGAACCGAGACTAAAGAGGTGGTGGCAGGCTGGTGTCAGGCTGCGGCCCCACCAACACCAATAGTCCCGGTTCGTATAACCAACCGGGACTAAAGGTCATCCTATATAAACCCTTCGTAGAGCCCGAGCTCTCTGTTCTTCCCCTTTCCTCTCCTCTGTTTTCTTCCATTTTCTCTCGAGCTCACACTCCATTTTTGCCAAAATTTGTGAAGATTTGAAGGCCCCCCATCCATCCAAGTGATCACAAAGGTTAGCAAGTTTGTCCTTTCATCTCTCATTGCTAGATTAGTTCTTCCCATGATCTATAAGTATAGTGATTTGTGGGTTTTAGTTTGGGAGTAATTATATGTGGTAGTTTATTTGATTTATATGCAATTTGAGCTCAAATTAACTCTTAGTTTGCATATGTAGGTGTGGTTTACTTAGTGCGGTCCCGTCTCCGTCCTAACCACCATCGATCGCCCGCACCGTCCCGTCGCCGGCACCACCTTGTGGTGAGCCTCTTGTTCTTATCTTTTTTATATAAAAAAAATCATGTTTGTGTGATTTAGATATATATTTACTTGTATAATTATCTTACCCATACGTTATTTGTTATACATAGTGCCATGGTTTTGATATCCGTCCCTGTCGGCCCTCGTTCGGTTTATGATTCGGATGTGGTATATTCTCTTTTATAACTATTTGTTGCATTTCGTGTTTATGAAAAATTATGCCCATCAAGTTGACATAGATATTTCTATCTAGGAGGTATGTGAACCGGAAATTCCAACCGACCCTATTGTCGAGAGGTTAAATTTAGTTGAAAATGAAAACAGGTATTTGAAAGAAAAATTGAAAAGAATTGAGGAGGAGAAGATGGAATTGGAGTTGCATGTTGCCGATGTCGTCGATGATCACAAGATCAAGATGGAGAAAATGCGCTTGAAGATTAGAAAGATTAGAAAATATGCCATTGATAGTGAGGCTTGTTATCATTATGCTGTTGGACAATTGTTACCTTAGTTGCGATCTTGATCGCATTTGTTGTTGCATTTAAATGCCTTAGCTAGAGAGTTTGTATGTTGTTTTATGAGAATAAGTGTGTATGAACTTTATCTATGAATTTTATGTATATATGAACTTTATGTATGAACTTGTATTAATTTGGTCTTTTCGGTGTTGTGTAATGAAGATGAGCCGGCAATGGATGTACGATGACCGATGCTCTCCCCAGTTTGTTAATGGCGTGCGTACTTTTCTGCTTGTAGCTGAGGCAAACAAGCGGGCGGATGGTTTTATATCTTGTCCATGTGCTGGCTATAAGAATGATCGGAATTACTCTAAGTCAAAAACCATTCATTGGCACTTGTTTGAGTCTGGTTTCATGCCCCACTATAATGTTTGGACCAAGCACGGAGAAAGAGGGGTTATGATGGAAGACAATGAAGAAGAAGAGGACGACGATAGCTATCCTGGCCATGGGTTCCCTGAATACGATGGTACAACAATGGGGGAAGAAGCTGAGCCGGCAATGCGGGAAGAAGCTGAAGAAGAGGCATCAGATGAGCCCGCTGATGATCTAGGTCGGGCCATTGCCGGTGCAAAGAGAAACTGCGCAAGTGAAAAGGGGAAGAAGAAATTGCAGCGCATGTTAGAGGATCACAAGAAATTGTGGTACCCGAATCGCGAAGCTGACAAGAAAAATCTAGGCACCATACTGGAATTACTGCAATGGAAGGCAAAGAATGGTGTATCTGACAAGGGATTTGGAAAGTTGTTGATAATGTTAAAGAAGATGCTTCCAAAGGACAACGAATTGCCCGAGAGTACGTACGAAGCAAAGAAGGCTGTCTGCCCTCTAGGATTGGAGGTGCAGAAGATATGTGCATGCCCTAATGACTGCATCCTCTACCGTGGTGAGTACGAGGATTTGAACGCGTGCCCGGTATGTGGTGCATTGCGCTATAAGATCAGCCGTGATGACCCTGGTGATGTCGAGGGCGAGTGCCCCAGGAAGAAGATTCCTTCCAAGGTGATGTGGTATGCTCCTATATACTACGGTTGAAACGTTTGTTCCAAAACAAAGAGCATGCCAAGTTGATGTGATGGCACAGAGAAGACCCTAAGAAAGATGGAAGTTGAGAGTACCCGCTGACGGGTTGCAGTGGAGAAAAATCAAGAGGAAGTGGGGGGACTTTGCAGGTGACGCAAGGAACGTATGGTTTGGTCTAAGCGCAGATGGCATTAATCCTTTTGGGGAGCAGAGCAGCAATCATAGCACCGTGCTTGTGACTCCATGTATGTATAACCTTCCTCCTTGGTTGTGCATGAAGCGGAAGTTCATTATGATGCCTGTGCTCATCCAAGGCCCTAAGCAACCCGGCAACGACGTTGATGTGTACCTAAGGCCATTAGTTGAAGAACTCTTACAGCTGTGGCCTGGAAAACGTGCGTGCGTGGGATGAGCTCGATCAGGAAGAATTTGACCTATATGCGTTGCGGTTTGTGACCATCAATGATTGGCCTGCTCTTAGTAACCTTTCAGGATAGACCAACAAGGGATACCGCGCATGTACGCACTGTTTGGATGATACCGATAGTATATATTTGGATAATTATAAGAAGAATGTGTACCTGGGACATCGTTGATTTCATCCGAGCAGGCATCCCGTAAGAAAGAAAGGCAAACATTTCAAAGGTGAGGCGGATCATCGGACGAAGCCTCACCACCGTACTGGTGATGATGTACATGATATGGTCAAGGATTTGAAGGTAATCTTTGGAAAGGGTCCTGGCGGACAATCTGTTCCGAATGACGGTGACGGACGCGCACCCATGTAGAAGAAAAAATGTATATTTTGGGACCTACCCTATTGGAAAGACCTAGAGTTCCGCTCTGCAATCGACGTGATGCACGTGATGAAGAATCTTTGTGTGACCCTGCTTGGCTTCTTGGGCGTGTATGGGAAGACAAAAGATACACAGGAGGCACAGGAGGACCAGCAACGTATGCACGGAAAAGACGGCATACATCAGAGTCATGCCAGCTACGCTCTTACCAAAGAAGAGAAGGAAATCTTCTTTGAATGCCTGCTCTGTATGAAGGTCCCGTCTGGCTTCTTGTCGACTATAAAGGGAATAATAAATATGGCAAAGAAAAAGTTCCAGAACCTAAAGTCTCATGACTGCCATGTGATTATGATGCAACTGCTTCTGGTTGCATTGAGGGGGCTTCTACCGAGAAACGTTCGATTAGCCATTGTGAAGCTATGTGCATTCCTCAATGCAATCTCTCATAAGGTAATCGATCCAGAAATCATACCAAGGTTAGAGAATGATTTGGTGCAATGTCTTGTCAGTTTTGAGTTGGTGTTCCCACCATCCTTCTTCAACATCATGATGCATGTCCTAGTTCACCTATGCGAAGAGATTAACATTCTGGGTCCTGTATTTCTACACAATATGTTCCCCTTTGAGTGGTTCATGGGAGTCTTAAAGAAATATGTTCATAACCGTGATAGGCCAGAAGGAAGCATCTCCAAGGGCCATGAAAATGAGGAGGTCATTGAGTTTTGTATTGACTTTATTCTTGACCTTAAGCCGATTGGTGTTCCTGAATCGCGGCATAAGGGCAGACTGGTTGGAAATGGCACGCTAGGACTGGAACAAATAATATGTATGGACGGGCATTATTCACTCAAGCACACTACACAGTTCTACAAAATTCCGCCTTGGTGGCTCCGTATATGGAGGAACACAAGAATATTCTACGCTCCAAACACCCGGAGCAGTCTGACGACTGGATTACACGTGAACAAATGGGGACTTTCGTCGGTTGGTTGCAGACACGTGCCATGCATGACGATGCTGTTGAACATGACCTGTAGTTGTTGTCCCAGTTACCATCTTCAAATATAATGACTTTCAAAGGGTACGAGATAAATGGGAATACATTTTACACGATCACCCAAGGTAAGAAGAGCACCAACCAAAATAGTGGTGTCCGCTTTGATGCAGCAACCAAGAGGGGAAAGGACACATATTATGGTTACATAGAAGAAATATGGGAACTTGACTATGAACGTGGTTTGAAGGTCCCTTTGTTTCGGTGCAAATGGGTCAATATGACATGAGGCGGGGTAACGGAAGACCCACAGTACGGAATGACAACAGCGGATCTCAACAATCTTGTGTACGCAGACGAACCATTGGTCCTAGCGAATGATGTGGCGCAGGTTTTCTATGTTAAGGAAATGTCTACCAAGCCGAGAAAAAGAAAAAGATAAGAAAGCAAATACATCATGCGATGAGCCAAAGCGCCACATAGTTCTTTCAGGGAAAAGAAACATCGTGGGAGTGGATGACAAGACAGACATGTCAGAAGATTATGAAAAGTTTCATGAAATTGCTCCCTTCACAGTGAATATTGACCCGAGCATCCAGTTAAATGATGAAGATTGTCCATGGTTACGGTCCAAAGGGCACACGTGAAGAAAAAGTTTCACACCCAAAGATCCCACTCTGGAATGTGATCGGCTTCACTGTCATCACTTTCTTCTCTAGTGAGTTTCCGGACTTATATATCTGGAAAGTCCCATTTTGGACAAACTGTAGGGAATCTTTGTAATAGTTAGGGTGCTTATGTGTTTTGGCATTTGAAACGTGTACTTTTGTGCTTCAGACAAACGTGTACCTTTCTGACTTCATTTGCTATTTTTTAGCTCATTCACTGATTTTTTTTGGAGCTAAATGACCCTGAAATTGAAAAGCACTACAAAATGGACTCTGAGAAGGTTGAAAGTTGGCATGGTATCACCATTTCACCCACATAGCATGTGCAAAAAAGTTGAGAGGGTTATGGCAAAAACTGGATGCACTTCGTGTACACAATGGACAATCTCTTTCGAAGTATCAGGGTTTCGGACGAAAACTCATCTGTTACAAAGGCATTTCATTTTTTTAACTTATTACAACTCCAGACTTTTTGTGCGTTCAGTGTACACCATTCAAAGCCACGTCATCAACTTTCAACCCTTTCTGACTTCATTTGCTATTTTTCATGCATTTACTGGTTTTTTGGAGCTAAATGACTCTGAAATTGAAAAGCACTACAAATGAACTCTGAAAAAGTTGAAAGTTGGCATGGTATCATCATTTCACCCACATAGCATGTGCAAAAAAGTTGAGAGGGTTACGGCAAAAACTGGATGCACGTCGTGTTCAAAATGGACAATCTCTTTCGAAGTATCAGGGTTTTCGATGAAAACTCATCTGTTACAAAGGCATTTCATTTTTTTAACTTATTACAACTCCAGACTTTTTGTACATTCACTATGCACCATTCAAAGCCATGTCATCAACTTTCAACCCTTTCTGACTTCATTTGCTATTTTCATGCATTTACTGATTTTTTTGAGCTAAATGACGCTGAAATTGAAAAGCACTACCAATGAACTCTGAAAAGGTTGAAAGTTGGCATGGTATCATCATTTCACCCACATAGCATGTGCAAAAAAGTTGAGAGGGGTACGGCAAAAAAGGATGCACTTCGTGTACAAAATGGACAATCTCTTTCGAAGTATCAGGGTTTCGGACGAAAACTCATCTGTTACAAAGGCATTTCATTTTTTTAAAGAACCTAAGTATTACCAAATTGAATATAATGATAAAACACACTAATATTAAACATCAGAAAAAAGAATTACTGAAAATCTATTTTTAAAGTAAAGTTATTCACAAACTAGTGATTCACACAAAATTCAACTAATTCAAATTTAAACTATCCAAATTTAAAAAGTACTAGCACTAACAGAAAGTTTTATATTTTTTAACCTAAAGCAAAAAGATGCACAAAGAAACTCTAAATAAAGCAAAAACCAACTCAGAAATAAAAGAAAATAAATAAAGCAGAAAAGAATAAAAAAGAAAAATTAATTAATTAAAAAAGCCCGGCTACTGGGCCGCCACGGCCTGCATACGACTAGAAACCCAACCTCTAGTTGGGCCAGGATGCAGGCCCGTACAGTCCAGTAGGCCCCACAGGGCAAAAGAGTTGCAATAAGCCCACAAAGGCCTGCTTAGAGAGGAGCTCGACACGGTAGCCGCGGCGGGGCTGCTAAACCGATGTGAGCTCCTCTCAACTAGCGAGGTGGGAATAAATTTGT
>NC_057796.1:17170197-17184660 GCF_018294505.1 Triticum aestivum
ACACACACACACACACACACATTTTTCTTACTTATTTTCTGTTTTCTGTTTTTTAGTTTTTTATACTTTGAGTTATATAAATGTTAGATTAATGTCAAAGTTTTAGCTAGATGAAGTAGATTAATGTCAAAGTTTTAGCTAGATGAATTAGATTAATGTCAAATTGTTAGATGATCGAATTAGATATATTAATGTCAAATGTTAGATGAATTAAATAGAAATGTTAGATTAATTTCAAATTTTAGATGAATTAGATGAATTAGCTAGATAGAAATGTTAGATGAATTAGTTTTTTATACTTTTAGTTATAGATGAATTAGATATATTAATGTTAGATGAATTAGTTTTTTATACTTTTGTCAAATGTTAGATGAATTAGCTAGATATATCAAATGTTAGATGAATTAGCGAGATATATTAATGTTAAGAGAATTCGTTATGTTACATTTGCATATAGAATTTGTATATAAGAAATCACAATCCAATCATTTAAAAAATGTTACATTTGCATATAGAATTTGTTCTCGACGTCAACGATGCCCGGCCCACATCCTCGCCGTCGACCCGTTCGCGACGACGTCCTGCTTCAGAGGAGCCATGTCCGGGACAGGGCTCCGCCGGGCTGGCACTGGGAGGTGCTACCTTCAGGGACGCGCCACTTGATGAGGAACCCAGACCTGGGTCCCTCGTCGACCCGGAGCTCCTTTGGTGGCGTTTGCGTGGGCCACTTTCGGTGCGGAGGGAGCCGGCCCCGTCGGAGGTGGTACGTCGCCGTGTCAGGGACGAGGACGAGCACGTCCGTCGCTATATGGCTGCGTTGGACATCAGGTTCTCCAATACCTGGCAGGTTCTTCGGGGATCTCACCTGAGCTATGATCCTGTGATGGTTCGTTCTCTTTGGGTGTCCACCGCCCGCGCCTCAGGAACTGCGAGTGAACTAGATTATTCGATAGTATTCGATCTATATTAGCTAGCTAGTGATGCATTCGATAGTATTCAAGATGATGTATTCGAGTTTATATATATTATTCGATAATATAAGAGATGATGTATTCGAGATTATATATATTATTCGATAATATTCGAGACGATGTATTCGAGATTATATATATTATTCGATAATATTCGAGACGATGTATTCGAGATTATATATATTATTCGATAATATTTGAGACGATGTATTCGAGATTATATTCGATGATGCATATTATGTACTATGATTCAGTTTTTCCTTATTGATTGCATGCATGCATTGTAATTTGAATACTAAATTGTTTTATATTTCTTCTGGATTAGTTAAATGAAAGCTATGGACAATACCTGCAGAGAAGGAGCGGAGGCCCTGTTCAACATCATACGCTCATCCCCTAGCCCAGATGAGTTTGAAGAAGATGATGGCTCGCAATATCTGAACCCTACCGGTGAGGGTATGATATTTGATGAAGACGGATGAATAGATGAAGTTCAGAACTATGATTATGATGACGAAGAAAATGTTGATCTTGAAATAACAAAGACCGGCGAGGTATATTTATATAAGCAGGCATCTGGTGATCATCACATGTTTTAAATTATTTGTATATATATTAACGAATCGATCTTTATTCTTTCAGCCCTCCGGTTCGAGCAAATCTTCTACAGGAAGCGGGACAGTGCGAGGCCCGGCCAAAAAGTTGAAGGATGGCGTAAAGTACTACATCAATGCCATCAAACCTAATGGAGAAGCAAGCGAGCCTAAGAAGAATGCGGGCAAGTTCGTTCGTCAGTGCGGAGTTCTTGTGAAGGACCAAATCCCGATCTCCATTCAAGAATGGAAAAAGCCAGCAAAGGAACGTCCAGATCTTACTTTTGTTGACCAAAGAGCAAACGATTTGCTTTGGGAATTTTCTAGATATATCAAATGTTAGATGAATTAGCTAGATATATTAATGTTAAGAGAATCCGTTATGTTACATTTGCATATAGAATTTGTATATAAGAAATCACAATCCATTCATTTAAAAAATGTTACACTTGCATATAGAATTTGTTCTCGACGTCAACGATGCCCGGCCCACATCCTCGCCATCGACCCGTTCGCGACGACGTCCTTGTTCAGAGGAGCCATGTCCGGGACTGGGCTCCACCGGGCTGGCACTGGGAGGTGCTACCTTCAAGGGCGCGCCGCTTGGTGAGGAACCCGGCCCCGGGTCCCTCGTCGACCCGGAGCTCCTTTGGTGGCGTTTGCGTGGGCCACTTTTGGTGCGGAGGGAGCCGGCCCCGCCGAAGGTGGTACGTCGCCGTGTCAGGGAGGAGGACGAGCACGTCCGTCGCTACCTGGTTGCGTTGGACGTCAGGTTCTCCAATACCTGGAAGGTTCTTCGGGGATCTCACCCGAGCTATGATCCTGTGATGGTTCCTTCTCTTTCGGTGTCCACCGCCCGCGCCTCAGGAACCGCGAGTGAACTAGATTATTCGATAGTATTCGATCTATATTAGCTAGCTAGTGATGCATTTGATAGTATTTGAGACGATGTATTCGAGATTATATATATTATTCGATAATATTCGAGACGATGTATTCGAGGTTATATATATTATTCGAAAATATTCGAGACGATGTATTCGAGATTATATATATTATTCGATAATATTCATGACGATGTATTCGAGATTATATATATTATTCAATAATATTCGAGACGATGTATTCGAGATTATATTCGATGATGCATATTATGTACTATGATTCAGTTTTTCCTTATTGATTGCATGCATGCATTGTAATTTGAATACTAAATTGTTTTATATTTCTTCTGGATTAGTTAAATAAAAGCTATGGACAATACCGACAGAGAAGGAGAGGATGCCCTGTTCAACATCATACGCTCATACCCTAGCCCAGATGAGTTTGAAGAAGATGACAGCTCGCAATATCTGAACCCTACCGGTGAGGGTATGATATTTGATGAAGACGAACGAATAGATGAAGTCCAGAACTATGATTATGATGACGAAGAAAATATTGATCTTGAAATAACAAAGACCGGCAAGGTATATTTATATAAGCTGGCATCTGGTGATCATCACATGTTTTATATGATTTGTATATATATTAACGAATTGATCTTTCTTCTTTCAGCCCTCCGGTTCGAGCAAATCTTCTACAGGCAGCATGACAGTGCGAGGCCCGGCCAAAAAGTTGAAGGATGGCGTAAAGTACAACAACGATGCCATGAAACCTAATGGAGAACCAAGCGAGCCTAAGAAGAATGCGGGCAAGTTCGTTCGTCGGTGCAGAGTTCTTGTGAAGGATCAAATCCCGATCTCCATTCAAGAATGGAAAAAGCCAGTAAAGGAATGCCCAGATCTTACTTTTGTTGACCAAAGAGCAAAAGATTTGCTTTGGGAATCTCATGTCATACACCGTATCATTCTATGGAGAAAGGATTGCATCATCTTTCCAAGGACACCTACACCGCGTCAGCCGGCTCCCCCTCCAAGTCCGCCACCGCGTCAGCTGACTCCCGCTTCTCCAAGTCAGCCATTGCCTCAGCAGAGTCCTGCTCCTCCAAGTCTGCCAACGCGTCAGGCCACTCCTCCTCCTCCAAGTCCGGCACTGCGTCAGGCCACTCCTCCTCCTCCAAGTCCGGCACCGCGTCAGCCCAGTCCTCTTCCTCCAAGTCATGCACCGTGTCAGCCATCTCAGCCGCCTAAGCAACAGCGAAAGAGAGCAGCCGCAGCTCCGGCGGCTAGCGGTACAAGGACAGGAGGCAAGAGATACCAATTTGGTCCAAGCTCAAGCCTCTTCCAAAGAGGCCTTACGACCTGACTCCAGAGGAAAACAAAACCGAAGTGCAAGCCCAAGTGAGGGCCCATTTTGGACCGAAACCGCCACTGCCGCCAAAGGAGAAAGTACCTGAGCATGTCATTGACCACTTCATTTGTATGGCTCAACCACCAGCTCCCAAGCCTATTGACTCGGACTATGAGCGCCAAATCAGGAAGTCATATCAAGCATAAAAAAGGAGTCGAGCTCGAGCTCGAGCCAAGCAGCTGACAAAAAAGCGGGAAAAATGTTCCCCAGCTGGGAGAACAGGCGGTGCAATCGATCCCCCCGGTCATTGTACCAACACATGTGAGTACCGACGGCGATCAGCTGGTAATAACCGATGATCATAGAAGGCAGGCTTCAGAGATCGGATGCACTATCGAACAACTCCTAGGCATCGAGCCCATGGAAAATTTTACAGAGCAGCAACTAAAACGGAAATATGCCCGCGGCGAACCTATGGTCAAGCCTGAGGAGATCAAGAAGCTCTCAACGAGAATGTATGAATTGCATGAATGGTACATGAAAATTGCCAAGATTACCAATCAAGAGTCCCTCATGGTGAGTGTCAAGCCAGAGCATTACTACCATGAGAATGATCTGTATGTTGAGTTTACAGAACTGTTTCAGTTATTCAATTAAGACGCACTCAACAAATCTATCGTCAGTTGTTATTATTTGTAAGTGATTTCTTTCTGTAATTTCATTAAGTCTCAAGCTAGCTGTAGTGCTCATTGATCATTACCTATAATTATCCTCACTATATTCTTTTCTGTGGTATTATGCAGAATGAAGATCTATCAAATGAAAAAAGTTGGACGCTATGGCATTGGATTCATCGACCCAAATACCATTAATCAAGAGACATGGACGCGTCAATGGGAACGAAAAGACATAGAGAAAAGCTTGCTAGAGTTCCTGAAGCGCCTAAATACCAATCAAAATATACTACTTCCTTACAACTTCGGGTGAGTCACACTGTCTTGTACTACAAATTATGTTTTTGCTTACTAGCTAGATGTTAATAAGTGTATAGGGTTTAGGGTAGTTTCCACTGGATCTTGTAAATCATTCAAGTTGACGATGGAAAAGTTGAAGTACTGGACTCACTACTTAAACCAGTTACTAAGTATGAAACCGTGAAAGGGATGGTCAACAGGTAATTTCAATCATTATCAAACTATATGCCAGCCTCTTTAGTTCGTCATTTCTTGATATCATCTAATTAATAACTCATTTATTCATTTTCTTTGCCGGCGGGCAGGGCTTGGAAAAAGTTCATCAAACAGGTTGATGGCCAATGGAAACAAAAGCTGATATGGGTGCGACCCAAGGTAATTAATTAAGTAGTACAAGCTAGCTACCATCTTTTTAATTCTAGTTTCAATACCATTAATTATCATGCTTGATTAATTGTTATCTGATTGAATTCTATTCTCGTAAAGGCCCTGAAGCAAGCGCCGGGGACTAATTTATGTGGATACTACGTTTACGAGAACATTCACATTATGGCGTCTGAAAAGAGCACATCTGATAGACAACTATGGGTACATTTGCCAGAACACTATTCACAATTTTTACATTATTGTCTAATATATATACACACAACTAATACATGCATATTGATCTCCTTCTTTAAAGTTGACACAGATGCGGGATAAACTCCTACCAACAGATCACGTACTAGCAATTCAAGAGGAAATAGCGGGATTTTTGCTCGACCAGGTCATAGATCCCAAAGGAGAATTCCATTACCCGCTACCGCAGTAATGCCTCCATGTAGGAGAAATTGTATATACCAAATTGTATATATACATGTGTACGTGTGAATGGTGGTGCGAGACATTCGATGATATATATATATATATATATATATATATATATATGTAGTTTCATAAAATACCAGCAAATGAAAAAAATTAAATGGAAAACAAAAAATTAGAGGAATAAGGGCGTGTTCCTGCATAGTATGCATGGTTCAGGTCAATGAGTCAAAGATGTCGCCATCATGCACTTTGATAATCTAGCGTGTTTGGGCCTCAGCTTGCGTAATCTCTCGAACACAAACTCTGTTGGGGAACGTAGTAATTTCAAAAAAAATCTTACGCACACACAGGATCATGGTGATGCATAGTAATGAGAGGGGAGAGTGTCGTCTACGTACCCTCGTAGACCGTTAGCGGAAGCGTTATATCAACGCGGTTGATGTAGTCTAACGTCTTCACGATCCGACCGATCCAAGTACCGAAAGCACGGCACCTCCGAGTTCTGCACACGTTCGGCTCGGTGACGTCCTCGCCTTCTGGATCTAGCAAGACGAGCGAAGTAGTAGATGAGTTCCGGCAACATGACGGCGTGCTGACGGTGTTGGTGAAGAACAATCTCCGCAGGGCTTCGCCTAAGCACTACGAAAACTATGATGGAGGATAAACTAGAGGGGGCGGGGTTGCCGACACACGGCTTGGTGTTTCTTGATGCGTCTTGGGTGCTAGCCCTACCCCTCTATTTATATGTTGAGCCTTGGGGTCGAAACTTGGAGTAAAAGCCTCCACAAAGTCGATTTCACCCGAAAGGCAAGAGTCCTTCTCGGACTCCAGGACCAGACGCCAGGGTTCCCGGCGTCTGGACCCGACGCCAGGGACCCTGGCATCTAGCCCCTGGACTCCACAAAACTTCCTTTTGCGCTTTCCAAAAACCTTGTGGGATTTCCCCTTTGGCCCAAATAAAGTGTTCTCATACCCAAACATTTCGGGAAACATCCGGAACCCCTTCCGGAGTCCAAACACTATTATCCCATATATCAATCTTTATCTCCGGACCATTCCGGAGTTCCTCGTCATGTCCGTGATCTTATCCGGAACTCCGAACAACATTCGGTCACCAACATACATAACTCATATAATACTATATCGTCAACAAACGTTAAGCGTGCGGACCCTACGGGTTCGAGAACTATGTAGACATGACCGAGACACTTCTCTGGTCAATAACCAATAGTGAAACCTGGATGCCCATATTGCCTCCTACATATTCTACGAAGATCTTTATCGGTCAAACCGCATAACAACATACGTTTGTTCCCTTTGTCATCGGTATGTTACTTGCCCGAGATTCGATCGTCGGTATCTCAATACCTAGTTCAATCTCGTTACCGGCAAGTCTCTTTACTCGTTCTGTGATACATCATCCCGCAACTAACTTATTAGTTACAATGCTTGCAAGGCTTATAGTGATGTGCATTACCGAGTGGGCCCAGAGATACCTTCTCCGACAATCGGAGTGACAAATTCTAATCTCGAAATACGCCAACCCAACAAGTACCTTTGGAGACACCTGTAGATCACCTTTATAATCACCCAGTTACGTTGTGACGTTTAATAGCACACAAAGTGTTCCTCCGGTAAACGGGAGTTGCATAATCTCATAGTCATAGGAACATGTATAAGTCATGAAGAAAGCAATAGCAGAATACTAAACGATCAAGTGCTAAGCTAACGGAATGGGTCAAGTTAATCACATCATTCTCCTAATGATGTGATCCCGTTAATCAAATGACAACTCATGTCTATGGCTAGGAAACATAACCATCTTTGATCAACGAGCTAGTCAAGTAGAGGCATACTAGTGACACTTAGTTTGTCTATATATTCACACATGTACTAAGTTTCCGGTTAATACAATTCTAGCATGAATAATAAACATTTATCATGATATAAGGAAATATAAATAACAACTTTATTATTTCCTCTAGGGCATATTTCCTTCAAACTCTGGCTTCTCGGGGGAGGTACGTGAAGATCCTGGGGCGAAGCTTCGGGAAGAGAGTGCGTAGGGCGGCACGGAGATGTGTAGGTCACGCGTGGTGGGCTGTGACGGCGAGCCGGTGGAGATGAGCTAAGAGCATCTCCAGCCGTTGGCCCCCCATGAGGCATAAAAATCGCCCTCTGGGGGCGAGCCGGCGATACAATCGGCGCTGGGGGCGGTTGGGCATCCAGTCATCGCCCCCAGGCGCCGAGGTTGGCCCAGTTTTCGGCCCACTTTCGGCGAATAAAGGCCCATATGGGCGAGAATAGGCCCATATTTGGGGTGGTTCATCGTGGCTTAGCGTTCAATTATGAACATAAATATATTTTTATCACATACACTACTAGAAAAAGGCTTACTAGTGGCGCACCAGTTTTGCCTACTAATGGCGCACTACTGGTGCGCCACTAGCATCACGCCACTAGTAATTTTTACAAATGGCGCACCGCTGGTGCGCCATTAGTATCTGGTACTCTAATGGCGCACCGGGCAGTGCGCCATTAGTATAGGCCACGGTGCGCCATTAGTATGCCTCCCAGGGGGCCATATATACCCATGTGCTTTGCCATACTAATGGCGCACTGCAGTGTGATGCGCCATTAGTATCCTTCGGCATACTAATGGCGCACTGCTGGGTGATGCGCCATTAGTACCCTCTGGCATACTAATGGCGCACTGCTCTGGGATGCGCCATTAGTATCCTTTGGCATACTAATGGCGCACGTTGGCGTGATGCGCCATTAGTATGTATATTAGAGATTATTTTTTTTTATTTTCTGATTTTTGCACAGATTACAAAATATATTATTGGACAGAAAATAAGCAGCAGGACACAGCAACAGCAGATTCATCGAATACAATAGAAGATTAGTCTCCGAATACAATTCATCATATTAGTCTCCGAATTCAAAAGACCGAACGAAGATAGAACATTACAAGTCTCGAGACCGCGAGTAGCGAGTTTGTCTTCACATTACAAGTCGATATCGATCATCTAAACTACCATCACATAGAAGAGAGATGTGGTCATCACGATGAGCATCATCGCGATGAAACTGGTCTTCATCCGGTTCCTCCAACGCTCCCTCCTCTCTCCCGCTAGATAGCGCGCGTATCTAGATTCCGCCTCCGCCCTAGTGGTGTACCCTTTGTAACTGTTACCGCTGAAACGGTGAACCTGTCTCCGACACTCCTCCCAGTCGTCATAGACTCCGGGAACCTTACCCTTGTACACGACATACGACGGCATCTCTATGCACTAGCCAAACAACAGACAATACATAAGCAATATAAGTATGCAACAAAAGGATCGGAAGAGAAAAGCAAGACATTAATAGCACGATTCATGGTCCTACTAACAAATAGCATCGATTACATCTAAGTTGAACGACTGTCCAAACCAAAGAGACATACAAGTTCACTACAGTTTAATTACAACATGAGCTAATGAATGTTTCAGAACTACACATAGCATCACAACTTTTGACTCGACTCATGGGATCGGAGCGTGGATGAAGCCGCCGTCTGTCGTGATGGTCATGAAGTCGCGGGCGTTGTCAGCCTGCATTTGTAGCGTTGTGTCTATCTCGCTGTTGGACGGTTGAAATTTGAGGTAGAACTGCCCCGAGGTACGAAGGACATCTTGATGGATGATTTCTGCAAACTCCGACTGGATGCGAAGGAATTCTTGTCGGATGTCCGCGTCCTGGATTGCCCCCAAGCTTGCGGCCCAATCTTTGAGATTATTTGGTAGCAGAAGGTGATTATGGTCCCGCACGATCGCCCGCATGTGATGGAGGGCGTAGTAGGCATCCTTCTGACCGCCAGGCGGCTGCTTGACGCAGGGGAACGTCGTATTGTGGGTGAACACGTGCCTGCCGTACCTACGAACTGGCCTCTTAAAGGTGCCTCCAGATGCGGCGTAGCCGGGGAGAGCATCATCAAGAACTTTCTTGATATTTGTGTAGTCTATCTTGGAGTCACGGTCCGGGTCGAGATACGTGGCCATGGAATATTTCGGGCTTAAGAGGATGAGTGTGCAATGTGTGTCACTGCACAGAACACGGAATGTTAGAAAAAAAAGAACGATCGAAATCTAAGAAATCATATGTTACGGGGCGGTTAGGAGATGACTTACTCGGGAAAGTAAGGCACGAGGAAGTTATCCTTATCTGGGTTTGCCAGAATGATGCCTTCGAGGTGTGAACTCGCGACTTGCCGGTCCCCAGCGCTGCCCAAGATCTTGGCACGCATGTAGAAGGGGTCGACTATCACAATGTCCGGGGTCTTGTCTCTAATGATCCGCATCTCCATACTCAGCGAAAACAGCCGAACGAAGGTGTAGTGCAGCGGATGAAGGTTAAGCATAGCAAAGATGTCATCAAATCGCAGGACGATCGTACCCCCGACGGCGCTATCCACAAAGCCCTTGCCCTCTGGCACCTTGGCCACGAAAACCGGGTATGCCACATCATTCTCTCTGAGACGCCGCTTCTCCAAAGAAAGAACACTGTCATGCAGACTCCGCATAGCACCGGTTGCAGCATTGAGCATATTTGTCGGTAGCATCGGCCTACCCGCCACATGCACCCTCCTCGAGATATCCTTAGGTGAAGGTGGTCCGTCCTGAGCACGGATCGTACTCGGTGCCGGTTGGCTCGCACTGGCGCCCTTGTTAGTCTTTCGTTTCCGTCCCTTCTTCTTGATCTGCTGTAATGGGATCGAGTTCTGCTCACAGACCGCCTTCTTGAGCGTGTTGGGGCTGATAATATTTGGCACCTCAGCTATCTGAGGCTCGGTGAAGGCGGCAGCTGGAGGCGTCTCCTGAGAACTGAACGCCAGACGACGCCTGTTGCAATTGGGTTTCTCCGCCGTACCAGCTAGATCGCGGTCGTCTTTTTGAGGGTTGGGTTCTTGAGAAGGAGGCCCGCAGAACTCGTCACCGTACCCATGCTCGGCAAAGTACTTATCGACATTGGTAAATGTACCGTCGTCGTTGTCGTCGTCGTCCGGATCCTGTGCCATATGCATGTTCGGATCCTGTGTCATAGGGATGTCCGGCAGGTCCGGTAGCGTTGCGGCGTTCTTTCCATGGCTTGGCGCTGGCACGACTGGCGGTCTTGTCTGTGGGGTGGTGTCCCCCGCCCCCAAACGAATCTGGCTCTTCGGCCAAAGCAGGGGCCAGCTTACACAGGCGCTGAGGGTCATCACATCATCTTCGTCGGCCCCAGCGGGTCGAATCGGAGGTAACAACTCGTCGCAGCCTGGCAGTACCCGAACCAGTTCAACCCTATAGAAGGTGGGTGGCATCGGATTACCGTGGAACACGCGGTTGCCCGGTTGAACGATTCTGCCCTTGGCGACATCGACCAACTCGCCGCCCACGAAGTGCAGGAGAGTGCAAGGAACATCGGTGGCGCCCTGCGAAAACATGTAGGGCGTCAGGGATGCCCAGTCAAAGGCAAGGAGATGAAGTCATCGGCCGAGAGGCTTAGTTACCGTGATGCCGTCGAGCTCGGCTAATGTCGAGGCACCGCCAACGGCGGGCGTGCGCGTGCAACTGACGGAGGGGCCGCTTGCTGGCGAGGTGCCGGCCGGCGTACACCCAGGTGCATTAAGCTCCAATGCCCGTGCCGGCGACGGAGACACGAATACCGCCTCCGCCGGAGACACCAATGGCGCCGCCTGCGCGTTGTGCGAGTTGCTGGCCGTGAAGCTGGGAACCGGGGAAGGCCCCTGTTGGCCGCCCGCAATCCACGTCGTCAGCCCCTGAATCAAGGTAGGCACAATGGCGGTGAGCGCCGTTCCCAGTTGTTGTTGCACTTGCTCTTGGATAATCTCCGGAATCCGCGCCACTTGTGCCTTGAGTTCTTGAACCTCGCGCGACTGGCTTTCCGAGCTGGTCTTTTTCTCCTTTCGCCCACCAGTGGTATAGTATGACGACCATTTTGTGGACAAGCCTTTGCCGGCCACACGACCAGCTGACGACGGCTTACTGAGCTTATCCTTGTTTTTCATTACGTTCAACGCCCTATTTAAAGGGGTGTCAAAAGGGGAGCTCTGAGATGACCCCGCGCTACTGCTTTCAGCCTCCTGCGGAAGGAATGTGAACCATTTAGAAATTTGGCTTCATTAACTAGAATGCAACCATATATGTAGCTAATTACGCGGGGGTGTATTCCTTACCAGAACTTTCTCAAGCGCCTTGGTCTTCGGATCCGTGGTAAGCTCCTCCTTGTACCGGGCCCTGACAAAGTTCCTGGTCTGCTTGTCAGGGAATTTCTCGAAGCGGGGCGGTAGGCCTTGCTCGGCACGCTCCGCGTCCTCCTTGTCCCGTATAGGCTCCGCCACTCTATAACCGCCGGGACCGAGTTGGTGGACCCCTAAGTTCAACTGCCGCATTTCTTTCCCCCACTGACTTGATTCGGAGGTTGCGCTGCTCTCGCACTTGATCTTGAACTCCTTGTAGTCATCTTCGCTCATCAAAGGATATTTCGCCTTGATCTTCTCATAACTATCACCTTTTTCAATCATTGCCTTCACCGTGCTTCTCCATGTAGACAGGGCCGTGCTCATCCTCATGAGGGCGGCACTGTTCACTTTATTCCCTGAGAGGCGTGTGTTTGCAAACTCATTGGGGAACTTGTATCGTTCGTGCAGCTTCATGAAGAGGAGGCAGCGCAAATTCCCTCAGTCCTTATGCCTTAGGTTCTCGGTGTTGATCGAGACGGTGCTCCGGAGAATGCACCCGAGCTGAACCGAGTACCCCTTGACTACATGTTTGGGCGCCGTTGGATGCCCGCCGGAGTTCACTTCAGTAAATTCCTCCTTGACGGTGCCGAGCACGTTCGGGCGCCGGTCCTTCCGTTGCCTCTTCGGTTGGCTGCCATCTGTGCGTGCGCCGCCATCATCAGTGGTGGCATCCTCGGCGGCACCATCAGTGGTGTCATCCCCGACGCCACTAGGGGTTGTGTAGTCAGGATCGGTGTCTTCCGCGGCGTCCTCATAGCGGTGAGGTTCTTCCTCCATCTCCTGGGACAGCTCCCAGAATTGCTTGCCGCCCGAACCGCCGGCCTCATCGTTGTGGGCCATGTTTCGCTCTAAATAGGAAAATAGTTTGGTCAAAAAGTTGGTTATTGTCAAGGAACAAGATCTCTAAGTTGACCAAATAACCTAATTCTCGAGGAATGTCGCCAAAAAGATGGTTATTGTCAAGGAACAATTGAGAGATGTTTGTGATATTGCCTAGGTGTTTTGGGATGGAACCTGTTAGTGTGTTGTTGCTAGGTGTTGTGGGATGGAACCAGTAGCTTCCTTACAACCCACAAAAGAGAAAGGAAAAGGGGTGAAAAGGGGGAGATGGTTAGCTTTGATGAGCAGGCAACATCTTCCTAACCCCCTTCTTCTTGTCTCCTCTCACTATCTCTCTCACACACATGGCAAGCAAGGGTGTCTGAGTGTCTGAAAAAAATACTAAACTAATCCAACCACTAAAGCACTAGATCACTACTATTGGTTGATGTCAAGATACATGCTGATTAATTTTTGTTTCGGTTGAGAATCGGGCACCTTCTAGGTCAAGAAAATTGGGCATGACCTTTGCTAATTTTCTTGACCTAGGAGGGCCCCAATCTCAACCGAAACGGAAATTAATCAACATTTCAGGAGAAAGGGGTAACGAAGTGATGGGGCAAATGTGCCGGGCACCACAATGTGATCACAGAAACAAAGCAGCACCACTGGTGTTGGATTCACAGTGTAAATGATGGATGAAAAGGCCACAGACCATATGGTCCTCTGCTTTCATATGGACAAAATAAAAGTTCACATGAATGGCTACTTGACTGAATGGTGCCAAGTAAACAAACTCCCAAAGTCCACTAGCAGATCCAAGATCTAATTCTATTACACACAACATAGCAATTTAAGAGAATTAGAATAAGGATAGTAGGAAATGAAAAAGAATTATGCTCAAAGAACAATGGTAACAGCAAAATATTGAAACCTTTGGTAAGCATTATATTACAAAAGAACAAGATGTGTAGTACTACACAATATCCATAACCAGAAAACAAGACATGCATATTCTTAGGCAGAGTAAAATAGTCCTGCATTCTTGGCAGTTGTCTGCTAGTGATGTGCCTCATCATCATATCATAAGTAAAATTCTTATTCTTATTCTTATTTACTCCTTGCATTTTCATTCTTCTTCTTACTGTCAAAATTCAAAGTAAATTCTAGCCTTATTTGTACTGCTTGTGCTTGTAGTAGTAAGATTCAGGAGTAGGAGATCACAAAAGTACAGTCCACAGGTTACTCCAAGTTTCTGAATTTTCAGTAAATTTTCTGTAAGAAAAGAACTAAAAGAAAAGAAATCCTAGGGTTAAAAAATCTGGAGCAAGTCCTAGCAGAACCACAAAATGTTCATCTACTCCTAGGATGTCCTGTTCATTATTCTAGTTCATGTCCTAGGATGTGCTATTCATAATTGTTAATCCAAACAACAGATACACAAGCACTGGATTTTACAAATGTCCAAACAGTGTCATATCTGAAATGTATGATTTTCAGTAGCAGAGATTCAGAGTCATTAGTTTTGAGTGTACATCGTGAAAAACCTAGAGGACGCCGGCGGGGAGAGAAAACTAGGGGGAAGGAGGGGAGGAGAGAGGAGGAATCACCTAGAGGACGCCGGCGTCGAGGAGGCTGCGGGCGGCGATCCGGAGGAAGGTGCCCGTGATGTCGTCGGCGTCCTTGGCCGCCTTCTTGACCTTTCGAGCAGAAGAAGGCACGGGTGGTGAGAGGAGGAGGAGGAGGAGGAGGAGAAGCTAGGGGGATGGGGGAAGGAA
>NC_057796.1:17184763-17185288 GCF_018294505.1 Triticum aestivum
GAGTCCGGCGGGGGTCGGGGCGGCGGCGTCGAGGCAGCGCAAGACCACAACGGCGGACGACGTGCAGGCGCGGCGGACGGAGGGGGCGGAGCAAGGGGGTGGCGGCGTACGGTTGGGGTCGAGGAGTGGGGGATCTGGCGAGCGAGGGAGGGAGGGAGGCGACAGTGCGAGAGGAACAAGTACGTCGATTATAATGGCGCACCTCCCCCTGGTGCGCCATAAGTACGTCGATTCTAATGGCGCACCTCCCCCTGGTGCGCCATTAGAATTTTGTTTTACTTACTAGCCCGACTGGTCAGGTTATATTCCACCTAACCCTATCTCCATCAGAACACGCCCACTAGCCCGACTGGTCAGCATGCAGCACACACACTAGGAGGTCCTGGGTTCGATTCCTAGGCTCCCCAATTTTTGTTTTTATGCATTTAAAATGCTGTTTGATATTTATTTGTGTTTAAATATGTTCAAACTTGTTTAAATCATAACGGTAATATATTTTTTATAAAAACAGTAATTATTTTTTTA
>NC_057796.1:17185616-17195033 GCF_018294505.1 Triticum aestivum
TGCATTCATTTGTGACGGTGGAGCGGGCCGGGGAGGGTGCGGGGGAGAGGGTGCGGGGGGTCGTCGGCAACGGCCGGTGGAGCGGGGGAGGGTGCGGTGGGTCGTCGGCGGCGGTGGAGTGGGGGAGGGTGCGGGGGGTCGGCGGCGGCGGCCGGTGGAGCAGGGGAGATGGTGCCCATGAAATACAATCGAGAAATGAAGGCTACAATTTAAATACAATCGATCTTATCTAGCTATCTGTTCAAAATTTTCTTGCCCTTATTTTTCGTAAATGGAGTTCTTCTCTTGAACGGACGTCCTTTAGGTAGGGTGGTCCTGCTTCTTCTTGTGGTGTATGCTAATACTTCATCGTCGTCGTCATGTTCCATCTTCGGGTCGCCGTACTTGTCGAAGTCTTGCTCATTGGCGACTCCATCCATTCCGATGATCTTCCTTTTGCCTCTCCTCACGACAACACGACTGGGCTTTGATGGGTCGGTAATGAAGAAGCATTGGTCCACTTGGGAAGCCAGTACCCATGGCTCATTTTTCGCGGTGACGTTCGCGCCTGCGGTCTTGGATTTGGCTTCGGGTATAACCATGGTGGTGAAATGCCGGTCTTCTTTTATGACGCTCTTGGCCCATCTGACACGGAACATCGGGACCTTCTCTCCAGCGTAGCTCAGCTCCCAGATCTCCTCGATCCTTCCGTAGTATCTATCCTTGTCGTTACCGGTGTAGGATTCCATCGTTATCCCGGAGTTCTGATAACCATCGCTCTTCATGTCCTTGTCCTCGGTGTAGAATGTGTAGCCGTTGATATCGTACGCATCATACGTCATCAGGTTGTGCTCGGCGCCCTGTGACAAGGCGAATATGAGTTGTTCTTTCGCGGAAGAATCCTCATGTAAAGGGTACGACAGAAGCTTCTGCTTGAACCAACGCGTGAAACATGAGTTGTGGTCTTTGATTATATCTCCGTCTGTCCTCTGTTGGCCTCGGTCATTGTACGTCTTCTCAATAAACGTTTTGTGCTCTACCACCCAAGGATCGACCACGTCTATGTGTTGTAGCGCGACTAGGTTTGCTCTTTCAAAGTCGGCGAGTCGACCATCGAAGTCGACATGCATTTCGCGGCGACCCTCACGGTGACCCCATCCAGCGAGCCTGCTGAGGTGCCTGTTGACGGGCAGACCAACGGGGTTCTCGATGCCTAGATAATTCGTGCAGTAGGACATGCACTCTTCGGTCAGAAAGCCCCTGTCTATGCTTCCCTCTGGACGTGACATGTTGCGAACGTATCCTTTGATGACACCATTCATCCTTTCGAACGGCATCATGCTGTGCAGGAACGTCGGCCCGAGTTGGATGATATCCTCCACGATATGGACCAGCAGATGCACCATAACGTCGAAGAATGCGGGAGGGAAGTACATCTCAAGCTCGCATAGTATCACCACGATCTCTTCCTGTAGCCTTCTGAGTTGCCTCACACCAACCGACTTCCGAGAGATGACGTCGAAAAAGTTGCATAGGCCAAATAGCGTTTCACGGACGTGCGCGTCCATGATCCCATGGATTGCAACTGGAAGTATCTGCGTCATCAGCACGTGACAGTCGTGAGACTTCATCCCGCTGAACTTCTGCTTCACTGAGTCTAGGTATCTGCTTATCTTCCCCGCGTAACCGTAAGGAAGTTTTACTCCTACGAGGCAGGTGAAAAACTGATCGATCTCCTCCTGACTTAGAGTGAAGCACGCGGGAGGGAAGTCATTTCCGGTCTTCTTGGCCTTTTTGCCTTTGCGACGACTTTCCGTGTCCTGCTTCGCCTCATCATCATCATCATCATCATTAGCGTGAAGCTCCTCCCTGATGCCCGTTGATTTCAAGTCTGCCCTTGCTTTCGGCCCATCTTTGGTCCTCTCTGGCATGTTGAGCAGGGTACCAAGCAGACTCTCGCACACGTTCTTCGTGATATGCATGACATCAAGGCTGTGAGGCACACGGTGGATCTTCCAGTACGGCAAGTCCCAGAAAACAGACCTCGTTTTCCATACCTTCAGAAGTGGCTCTGGCGCCTTTAGCTTCTTTCCCGGCTCTGGCGCCTTTTGCTTCTTTCCCGGCAGTGGGCAATCTTTCCAATTTTTCAACAGCTCGTCTATTTCCTCGCCGCTCCTCGTACGCGGGCGTCTTCGGGGTTCGGTTTCACCATCGAACAGATCCTTGTGTTTCCTCCACGGGTCATCGTCGCGAAGCCACCTTCGATGTCCCATGAACACGGTTTTCGAAGACCCGGGATCTCTATCTAGCTGGCGATACGTTGTGTCATCCATGCACCTGACACATCCAGAAAATCCGTGGACCACCTGCCCCGCGAGATATCCGAAACCGAGATAGTCGTGCACCGTCGTGAGCAGTGCGGCTCTCATAGGGAAATATTCTTTCTCTGCGGCGTCCCACGTATTGGCTGGCATTTTCCACAGCGTGTCTAGCTCCTCTTCCAGCAGCCCCAGATACAGATTGATGTCGTTCCCTGGTTGTTTCGGCCCTTCAATTAGCATACTCATGTGAATGTACTTCCTCTTCATGCACAACCAGGGGGAAGGTTGTACATCCACACAAACACAGGCCAGGTGCTATGTGTGCTTCTCTGGCTGCCAAACGGATTGACTCCATCGGTGCTCGCGCCCAGCACGATGTTCCTTGGATCGTTCCCAAATTCTGGGTGTTCGAAGATCAACGCTTGCCACTGGCTCCCATCCTTAGGGTGACTCAGCATCTTGTCTTTTTTATTTATCTCTGGATCATTTGTGTCATCTTCTCGCTTCTTCTCCTCTCTATCCGCGTGCCAACGCAGGAGCTTTGCTACCTTAGGGTCCACAAAATACCGCTGCAGACGAGGAGTGATCGGAAAGTACCACACCACTTTTCGAGGAGCTTTCTTCCTCTTCTTGTATCGAGTGACGCCCCACACCGGACATATGGTAGACTCCGTGTGCTCATCCTGATAAATGATGCAATTGTTCATGCACACATGGTATTTCACGTGCGGTAAATCCAGATGACACACGATTTTCTTCGCCTCCTCGAAACTGGTCGGGCACTTGTTCCCCTTGGGAAGACGTTCGTGCCAGAATGACATGTTCTCGTCGAAGCATGCGTCGGTCATTTTGTGCTTTACCTTCATCTCTAGAGCCATGAGCGTTACTTTCAGGCCGGTATCCTCGGGCCTGCATCCTTCATACAATGGAGTAACCGCGTCTATCTCCAGTTGATCCAGCTTGGCTTTCTCTCGGGCGGCAGCTCTTGCGTTATCCGTCTGCTTGAGAAGCAGCTCTTGAATATGAGGGTCCTGCACCCAGCCCATCGATGGTCCATCGTCGTCTGCTCCGCCGGCATCTTCATCTTCATGATCATGCCCTTCGTCTGCTCCCGCATCTTCCTCATCATCATGTCCGGCATATTCTACATGATGATTGTGTACAGCATCACCGTCGTGATCATGTCCTGGAGATTCTTCGTCTTCTCGCCCGCCCGAGCTGCGGTGGTTGTCTTGCTGCCCATCCTCATTTCTTGCCCGACCCCCATGGACGACTTCATAGTCATCTTCATCACCTTGCCACCGATAGCCATCCATGAAACCACGCAAGAGCAGGTGGTCCCGCACCTGCCCGGAATCCGGGTCCGCAATAAGGCTCTTCAGCTTGCATCTTCGACACGGACATCTTATCTCCGTCTCGTTCTTTTCAAGCATCTCGGCCTTCGCGGATCTCAAAAACCTATTCATGATGCCTTCGGTCATCGTGCGGACCATGGTCACCTGCGGGGTAGAGCAAAACGATATTTTAGAACCAAGAAAAAATTTGGCATGACTTTCCTTAAAATAGGACCAAAAAGAATGCATAGTGCCAAAATTCTCGCCGAAACAGAAATGAATCAACATTCCGGCAAAATATTGGCAACTATCGCATTTCAAATACCGGTACCTGCAAACACAAACATATATGCAACACCACAAACATACATAGATCTAGCTAGGACATAAAAAGTGCATGTGCACGTTGTTGGAGGGAGAACAACATAAAGATAGCTTCCCCCTTACTTACCTATCAAAAAAGGGGCTTTAACCACGTAATTTGGATGAATTTATGGTGCAAATGAGGTGAGGAGGAGGAGACAGCCGAGACAAGCTTGGAGGAGGGAGGAGAGAATGAAGTGGGGAAAGTGAGTGGGTAGGTGTGGCTGTCCAAAATATCTAGCTCGTCCCAGGTTACTAATGGCGCACCACCACATAATGCGCCATTAGTAACCCTAGTTACTAATGGCGCACCTGCTGGTGGTGCGCCATTAGTAGTTTTGCAAAAAAACACTAATGGCGCACGGGGGAGCAGTGCGCCATTACTAGCTTAAACTAGTAATGGCGCACTGCCCCAGGTGCGCCATTAGTAGTTTTGCAAAAAAGTAAAAAATAAAAAAATATTTTAGTGGCGCACTATGTTGCTGGTGCGCCATTACTAGTTACAACTAGTAATGGCGCATTATGTCCTGGTGCGCCATTAGTATGTCTGGCAAAATAAAAAAAAATTGTTACTAATGGCGCACCGCGTGTCTGGTGCGCCATTAGTGTTTTTCACACTAATGGCGCACCAGCACACGGTGCGCCACTGCTACATAGCAATGGCGCACCACATGTCTGGTGCGCCATTAGTGGCCATTCCATCTATAGCCCTTTTCCTAGTAGTGATAGTTCATCACAGAAAATCAAATAGTCCAACAAAATAGTTCAATACAAATTATATAGTTCAACAAATAAAAACTCATATTTCATCACACGTTGATCCCGGCGTCGCCCTTGAGCCTCCATAGGTGCTCCACCAGATCCTGCTGTAGTTGATGATGCACCTGTGGGTCCGAATCTCCTGACGCATACTGAGGTAGGCAGTCCAGGTTGCCGGTAGCTGGTGATCAACTTCGGCTAGAGGACCCTGCCTGTTGTATGGTTCTGTGTCAAACACTAGCTCTTCCCGCTCGCTCTCGATGATCATGTTATGCAAGATGACACAGCAAGTCATGATCTCCCACATTTGATCTTTCGACCAGGTCTGAGCAGAGTAGCGGACAACAGCAAATCGAGATTGGAGCACACCAAAAGCCCGCTCGACATCCTTCCTGCAAGCCTCCTGCACCTTGGCAAAGTAGGACTTCTTGCCTCCTGGCATAGCGTTTGAGATAGTCTTCACAAATGTAGACCATCTCGGATAGATGCCATCAGCTAGGTAGTACCCCTTGTTGTAGTGCCGCCCATTGACCTCGAAGTTCACCGGAGGAGAATGACCTTCAACAAGCTTGGCAAAGACAGGGGAGCACTGCAGCACGTTGATGTCATTGTGAGTTCCTGGCATACCAAAGAAGGAGTGCCAAATCCAGAGGTCCTGTGTGGCCACCACCTCAAGTACCACACTACAACCGCCTTTGGCGCCTTTGTACATCCCCTGCCAAGCAAATGGGTAGTTCTTCCATTTCCAATGCATGCAGTCGATGCTTCCAAGCATCCCAGGAAATCCTCTTGTTGCATTCTGTGCTAGGATCCGAGCAGTGTCTTCCGCATTAGGTATTCGCAAGTATTGCGGTCCAAACACTGCCATGACTGCCAGACAAAACTTGTAGAAACACTCAATGGTGGTGGACTCGGCCATGCGCCCATAGTCGTCGAGCGAATCACCAGGAGCTCCGTATGCAAGCATCCTCATCGCCGTCGTGCATTTCTGGATCAAGGTGAATCCAAGTTTGCCGGTGCAATCCTTCTTGCACTTGAAGTAGCTGTCGAACTCCCGGATGGAATTCACAATCCTGAGGAAAAGCTTTCGGCTCATCCGATAACGGCGCCGAAATGTTTTGTCGCCGTGCAGTGGAGCGTCGGCGAAGTAGTCGGAGTAGAGCATGCAGTAGCCTTCGAGACGATGCCGGTTCTTTGCTTTCATCCGCCCCGGCGCCGAGCCACCTCGCCGCGGCTTTTCATTGCTCACCGGTAGGGCGGCGAGGGCGGCGAGGACCATGAGGTGTTCCTTTTCCTGGACGTCGGCCTCGGCTTCCTCGTCCAGCAGCGCGGCGAGCGCTTCCTCGTCGTCCGAGTCCATCGCCGAGGCAGGCAAATCGCCGAACACCTTGCGTCCGGTGGGCGCGTACCCGCTGCTAAACTGCCCCTCCGCGGCCGGAAACGGCGTGAAAAAGGCCCAGCTGCTGGTGGAGGGGCTGCCTCGGTGATCCTCTGCTCTTTTCCCGGCGGGGATTGGCTATCTAGCGGTGAAGGGCGGTGGGCGGCGCCGGGATACAGTTGTTGGCGGCCGACCGCGCGGGGGGTGGGAGGCGAGTCGGGGAAGAAAAACTTGACTTTTCGCCTGACGGTGTGGGCCAGCCGTGCTTTTCCCTTGCGCCGGAGCCCCCGAGCGCCCCCCAATGCGCCGGGTTCGGCCTGCAACCGCCGGGCCCAAAAACGGGCCGAACCGGCAGATTTCGGCGTCCTGGGGGCGCGACTGGGGCGTTTTTTCGGCGCCGGCGCCGAAAAAGTGGCCTGAGGGGGCCTGTTGGGGGCGCGGCTGGAGATTCTCTAAGGGCCAACCAACCGGCCGGCAGGAGCAGGGCGGGTAGGACGCGAGAATTTTACGCGAGAAGAAAATTAGGCTCTAATCAAGTGCCTAACAAATTAGAGGATTAATTGGATGGACTAAATTACCCTTTACAAGTTTTTAAGGAGGGGTGTACGTGAGGTTCTAAATGTTCGAGATGGTTTGTTAACCGGTTAAGATAACATGCATTATTAGAGACTTTGTGTAGAGTCAGAAAGAATCTCAGTGCTTAACCCCCTCCAAATGTTTGGTTTGTACCAGTGAGCCGGGCTCCAAATATCTTTTTGACACATTTATCATCGTATACATTTAGTTAGGCTGTTAACGAAGTCAAATGTGCCATGTATGAATATGCATTAATTAGTAGGTAGTAGCTAGTTCGTGCTATTTATATTGTTTGTAAGTATGTCGTGCATGTTTATAGTGTGCATGATCCAAGACAAGGTGTCGAAAAGGGGGACGTTATGGTCGTTGTCCAGCGCGACGCGCTCCAGATCCGTCGGATCATGTGTTACACGATGGTGTGCTATTGATGATTTTCATGATGTCCGGCTGACGTCAAGGCAACAGTGGCACTCCCATAGTCCACTCCTTGTTTCTCAAGGAGCTTTAGGGCCTGTTCTGATCTCCTTCAACTTCACATAACCAGCTTCTGGCTCTGCCTGGCGATCTCAATCCGTTCTGCTAGATCGATAGCTTCTTCGAGCAATCCATTGGCTGGCAGCCCAGCTAGACCAAGATCTGGCCTGTTCGGTGGCATTTGGGCCGACTGAAACCAGCCCATTTCGTGGGAGACAGGAAAGGTTTTTTTTTTAAGGTCATGACTTTATTCCTCAAATAATGGCAAGATCATTTACATAATGGTGAAGAACAAAGTCAGGGACGGAAGATTCCCAACTTTCAGAGATTCTACTACTAAGACAATGCTTCGCAAGACCATCCGCAAGCATATTAGCCTCTCTGTTACAAAAATCAAAACTAACACTTGTAAACTCCATCGCCAGAAGGGAGCACTCCATCACAACCGGGACATCAACTCCCATATACGTAGCCGGATCAGATATTGCCTCCAAGGCATACATACAGTCCGATTCTATGATGATGTTGGTGCATCCCATGTTAGCTGCTAAGTATAATCCGAAGCGGATAGCCAAGATTCAGCTGATCCTGCGCTTGATACATGAGATAGAACTTGTGTTGCTGCTCCCAAGAATCCGCTACTTCCGATTGAATTGCTTTGATCGTACTGGACCACGCGCCTGTACGCTAGTACGCGCTCGTCGCCAGGCCATTGTTCGTCAAGGGCCGCTCCGCGCAAGACCATGATGGCCCACCACAACGGTGCTTGGGTTTCCTACCATGCCACGTGTGACAATGGACAAAACTGGCCCTTATCTGAAACTTTAACACAAAATGACCCTAATCTGAAAATATTTCACGAGACGGTCCTCTTTTGCATGACGCCCGGAGCCATTTTGTGAAATATTTTTAGATTAGGGTCATTTTATGTTGAAGTTTCAGATAAGGGACAGTTTTGTTCATTTTCACACGCCACGTGCTGCAATGCGTCGCCCGAGTCTGCTGCTACGCCGTCGTCGCCTTGAACAGATCGTCGAGACTGCCATACCATACGTCGCGTTGTGCTTCTTCTAAACATGACGCCGTCGTTCTCAAATCTTCAAAGAGCAACCTTGATCAACCGACGTGACGACTTCCGCTGCCATGTCTCCAATCATGCTCATTGCATCTCGCTACATCCCATCGACAGCTTCCACGTCTTCTCCTCTAGATCAACAATCAACGGCCACCGAACAACCTAGCTCATGATACCACTTGTTAGAATAAATCCGAGGTCACCATCGAACATCCGAGGACCAAGCAATCACACGAGCACGACAACGAGATTTGTTAACGAGGTTCACCGATATGGCTACATCCCCGGGGCCTGACTATGGGTGTTCCTCCACATGACACCGTATAATACCGCACCCGGTCGCCCTGGACGCAGCACATGCCGCTGGCTTCCCCTGCGTTCCTGTGCTATTATGTTCATAGGTTACATCATGTGTCTACCCTCGATATATATGAGATGCCTAGTATACAAGTGTCCTACTAGGACACGACTCCATATCCTATCTAAACACAATACTACTCAGACTCCAACTGTAACCTATCTTGTACACAATATTCGATACAACTCTAACATTATCCGATGAAACCCTTCTGTTCAGGTCTGCAGACGTTGAACGCAGAGGTGGCACACACGTACTTCACCAAGTGTATCTGTCCGTGTATGTGTATTTTGTTCTGTTCTGTCCAATATAAGAAAAAAAGAAGCTTCTGCTCCGTCAGTTCACTAAACACTAAAATATTGGTTTGTGTTTTTCAAATCTGGCAGGTTAGTTCTCTCTACTGTTTCTTTTCCAGACATAGGTTCTATGCCATGAGATGTTTGTATTCTATTGGCTCCCTCCCCCTCGTATCGCTCCCTCCAGGACGATCAGGGGGCCAACCCCAGCGCCCGGGCCGCCGCCCCCTCCCCCTCTCCTCCACCTCGTTGTCCCGAGAGGCGTGCGCCGGCTAAGCCCGGGCGTTGCCGATGATGGGGACGGTGGGGATCTAGGCTGCAGCCCGGCGGTCTGGAGGGACCGGCGGCGCGAGATCGTCCTTCGGTCTTCGTCTTTCCTGGCGGTTTGGCGCTGCTCCGACGGCTTTGTGGGGAGGGCGGATCAGGAAGGGATGTGGCCATGGTTGACTGGTATGCGGCGCCTCCGGTCAGATCTGATCTGGCCGGTGCCGCTGGTGATGGTGG
>NC_057796.1:17261976-17273582 GCF_018294505.1 Triticum aestivum
AGCAGAAGAAGGCACGGGTGGTGAGAGGAGGAGGAGGAGGAGAAGCTAGGGGGATGGGGGAAGGGAGGGAGGGGACGTACGTGCTGGGGCGGGGGTGGAGTCCGGCGGGGGTCAGGGCGGCGGCGTCGAGGCAGCGTAAGACCACAGCGGCGGACGACGTGCAGGCGCGGCGGACGGAGGGGGCGGAGCAAGGGGGTGGCGGCGTACGGTTGGGGTCGAGGAGTGGGGGATCTGGCGAGCGAGGGAGGGAGGGAGGCGACAGTGCGAGGGGAACAAGTACGTCGATTCTAATGGCGCACCTCCCCCTGGTGCGCCATAAGTACGTCGATTCTAATGGCGCACCTCCCCCTGGTGCGCCATTAGAATTTTGTTTTACTTACTAGCCCGACTGGTCAGGTTATATTCTACCTAACCCTATCTCCATCAGAACACGCCCACTAGCCCGACTGGTCAGCATGCAGCACACACACTAGGAGGTCCTGGGTTCGATTCCTAGGCTCCCCAATTTTTGTTTTTATGCATTTAAAATGCTGTTTGATATTTATTTGTGTTTAAATATGTTCAAACTTGTTTAAATCATAACAGTAATATATTTTTTATAAAAACAGTAATTATTTTTTAAAAAATATCATCAAATTTGTTATTTGAAAATATAATCAAATTTGCTTTTTTTTTGCAAATTTAGTTGCATTCATTTGTGACGGTGGAGCGGGCCGGGGAGGGTGCGGGGGGTCGTCGGCAACGGCCGGTGGAGCGGGGGAGGGTGCGGTGGGTCGTCGGCGGCGGTGGAGTGGGGGAGGGTGCGGGGGGTCGGCGGCGGCGGCCGGTGGAGCAGGGGAGATGGTGCCCATGAAATACAATCGAGAAATGAAGGCTACAATTTAAATACAATCGATCTTAGCTAGCTATCTGTTCACAATTTTCTTGCCCTTATTTTTCGTAAATGGAGTTCTTCTCTTGAACGGACGTCCTTTAGGTAGGGTGGTCCTGCTTCTTCTTGTGGTGTATGCTAATACTTCATCGTCGTCGTCATGTTCCATCTTCGGGTCGCCGTACTTGTCGAAGTCTTGCTCATTGGCGACTCCATCCATTCCGATGATCTTCCTTTTGCCTCTCCTCACGACAACACGACTGGGCTTTGATGGGTCGGTAATGAAGAAGCATTGGTCCACTTGGGAAGCCAGTACCCATGGCTCATTTTTCGCGGTGACGTTCGCGCCTGCGGTCTTGGATTTGGCTTCGGTTATAACCATGGTGGTGAAATGCCGGTCTTCTTTTATGACGCTCTTGGCCCATCTGACACGGAACATCGGGACCTTCTCTCCAGCGTAGCTCAGCTCCCAGATCTCCTCGATCCTTCCGTAGTATCTATCCTTGTCGTTACCGGTGTAGGATTCCATCGTTATCCCGGAGTTCTGATAACCATCGCTCTTCATGTCCTTGTCCTCGGTGTAGAATGTGTAGCCGTTGATATCGTACGCATCATACGTCATCAGGTTGTGCTCGGCGCCCTGTGACAAGGCGAATATGAGTTGTTCTTCCGCGGAAGAATCCTCATGTAAAGGGTACGACAGAAGCTTCTGCTTGAACCAACGCGTGAAACATGAGTTGTGGTCTTTGATTATATCTCCGTCTGTCCTCTGTTGGCCTCGGTCATTGTACGTCTTCTCAATAAACGTTTTGTGCTCTACCACCCAAGGATCGACCACGTCTATGTGTTGTAGCACGACTAGGTTTGCTCTTTCAAAGTCGGCGAGTCGACCATCGAAGTCGACATGCATTTCGCGGCGACCCTCACGGTGACCCCATCCAGCGAGCCTGCTGAGGTGCCTGTTGACGGGCAGACCAACGGGGTTCTCGATGCCTAGATAATTCGTGCAGTAGGAGATGCACTCTTCGGTCAGAAAGCCCCTGGCTATGCTTCCCTCTGGACGTGACATGTTGTGAACGTATTCTTTGATGACACCATTCATCCTTTCGAACGGCAACATGCTGTGCAGGAACGTCGGCCCGAGTTGGATGATATCCTCCACGATATGGACCAGCAGATGCACCATAACGTCGAAGAATGCGGGAGGGAAGTACATCTCAAGCTCGCATAGTATCACCACGATCTCTTCCTGTAGCCTTCTGAGTTGCCTCACGCCAACCGACTTCCGAGAGATGACGTCGAAAAAGTTGCATAGGCCAAATAGCGTTTCACGGACGTGCGCGTCCATGATCCCACGGATTGCAACTGGAAGTATCTGCGTCATCAGCACGTGACAGTCGTGAGACTTCATCCCGCTGAACTTCTGCTTCACTGAGTCTAGGTATCTGCTTATCTTCCCCGCGTAACCGTAAGGAAGTTTTACTCCTACGAGGCAGGTGAAAAACTGATCGATCTCCTCCTGACTTAGAGTGAAGCACGCGGGAGGGAAGTCATTTCCGGTCTTCTTGGCCTTTTTGCCTTTGCGACGACTTTCCGTGTCCTGCTTCGCCTCATCATCATCATCATCATCATTAGCGTGAAGCTCCTCCCTGATGCCCGTTGATTTCAAGTCTGCCCTTGCTTTCGGCCCATCTTTGGTCCTCTCTGGCATGTTGAGCAGGGTACCAAGCAGACTCTCGCACACGTTCTTCGTGATATGCATGACATCAAGGTTGTGAGGCACACGGTGGATCTTCCAGTACGGCAAGTCCCAGAAAACAGACCTCGTTTTCCATACCTTCAGAAGTGGCTCTGGCGCCTTTAGCTTCTTTCCCGGCTCTGGCGCCTTTTGCTTCTTTCCCGGCAGTGGGCAATCTTTCCAATTTTTCAACAGCTCGTCTATTTCCTCGCCGCTCCTCGTACGCGGGCGTCTTCGGGGTTTGGTTTCACCATCGAACAGATCCTTGCGTTTCCTCCACGGGTCATCGTCACGAAGCCACCTTCGATGTCCCATGAACACGGTTTTCGAAGACCCGGGATCTCTATCTAGCTGGCGATACGTTGTGTCATCCATGCACCTGACACATCCAGAAAATCCGTGGACCACCTGCCCCGCGAGATATCCGAAACCGAGATAGTCGTGCACCGTCGTGAGCAGTGCGGCTCTCATAGGGAAATATTCTTTCTCTGCGGCGTCCCACGTATTGGCTGGCATTTTCCACAGCGTGTCTAGCTCCTCTTCCAGCAGCCCAGATACAGATTGATGTCGTTCCCTGGTTGTTTCGGCCCTTCAATTAGCATACTCATGTGAATGTACTTCCTCTTCATGCACAACCAGGGGGGAAGGTTGTACATCCACACAAACACAGGCCAGGTGCTATGTGTGCTTCTCTGGCTGCCAAACGGATTGACTCCATCGGTACTCGCGCCCAGCACGATGTTCCTTGGATCGTTCCCAAATTCTGGGTGTTCGAAGATCAACGCTTGCCACTGGCTCCCATCCTTAGGGTGACTCAGCATCTTGTCTTTTTTATTTATCTCTGGATCATTTGTGTCATCTTCTCGCTTCTTATCCTCCCTATCCGCGTGCCAACGCAGGAGCTTTGCTACCTTAGGGTCCGCAAAATACCGCTGCAGACGAGGAGTGATCGGAAAGTACCACACCACTTTTCGAGGAGCTTTCTTCCTCTTCTTGTATCGAGTGACGCCCCACACCGGACATATGGTAGACTCCGTGTGCTCATCCCGATAAATGATGCAATTGTTCATGCACACATGGTATTTCACGTGCGGTAAATCCAGAGGACACACGATTTTCTTCGCCTCCTCGAAACTGGTCGGGCACTTGTTCCCCTTGGGAAGACGTTCGTGCCAGAATGACATGTTCTCGTCGAAGCATGCGTCGGTCATTTTGTGCTTTACCTTCATCTCTAGAGCCATGAGCGTTACTTTCAGGCCGGTATCCTCGGGCCTGCATCCTTCATACAATGGAGTAACCACGTCTATCTCCAGTTGATCCAGCTTGGCTTTCTCTCGGGCGGCAGCTCTTGCGTTATCCGTCTGCTTGAGAAGCAGCTCTTGAATATGAGGGTCCTGCACCCAGCCCATCGATGGTCCATCGTCGTCTGCTCCGCCGGCATCTTCATCTTCATGATCATGCCCTTCGTCTGCTCCCGCATCTTCCTCATCATCATGTCCGGCATATTCTACATGATGATTGTGTACAGCATCACCGTCGTGATCATGTCCTGGAGATTCTTCGTCTTCTCGCCCGCCCGAGCTGCGGTGGTTGTCTTGCTGCCCATCCTCATTTCTTGCCCGACCCCCATGGACGACTTCATAGTCATCTTCATCACCTTGCCACCGATAGCCATCCATGAAACCACGCAAGAGCAGGTGGTCCCGCACCTGCCCGGAATCCGGGTCCGCAATAAGGCTCTTCAGCTTGCATCTTCGACACGGACATCTTCTCTCCGTCTCGTTCTTTTCAAGCATCTCGGCCTTCGCGGATCTCAAAAACCTATTCACGATGCCTTCGGTCATCGTGCGGACCATGGTCACCTGCGGGGTAGAGCAAAACGATATTTTAGAACCAAGAAAAAATTTGGCATGACTTTCCTTAAAATAGGACCAAAAAGAATGCATAGTGCCAAAATTCTCGCCGAAACAGAAATGAATCAACATTCCGGCAAAATATTGGCAACTATCGCATTTCAAATACCGGTACCTGCAAACACAAACATATATGCAACACCACAAACATACATAGATCTAGCTAGGACATAAAAAGTGCATGTGCACGTTGTTGGAGGGAGAACAACATAAAGATAGCTTCCCCCTTACTTACCTATCAAAAAAGGGGCTTTAACCACGTAATTTGGATGAATTTATGGTGCAAATGAGGTGAGGAGGAGGAGGCAGCCGAGACAAGCTTGGAGGAGGGAGGAGAGAATGAAGTGGGGAAAGTGAGTGGGTAGGTGTGGCTGTCCAAAATATCTAGCTCGTCCCAGGTTACTAATGGCGCACCACCACATAATGCGCCATTAGTAACCCTAGTTACTAATGGCGCACCTGCTGGTGGTGCGCCATTAGTAGTTTTGCAAAAAACACTAATGGCGCACGGGGGAGCAGTGCGCCATTACTAGCTTAAACTAGTAATGGCGCACTGCCCCAGGTGCGCCATTAGTAGTTTTGCAAAAAAGTAAAAAATAAAAAAATATTTTAGTGGCGCACTATGTTGCTGGTGCGCCATTACTAGTTACAACTAGTAATGGTGCATTATGTCCTGGTGCGCCATTAGTATGTCTGGCAAAATAAAAAAAATTGTTACTAATGGCGCACCGCGTGTCTGGTGCGCCATTAGTGTTTTTCACACTAATGGCGCACCAGCACACGGTGCGCCACTGCTACATAGCAATGGCGCACCACATGTCTGGTGCACCATTAGTGGCCATTCCATCTATAGCCCTTTTCCTAGTAGTGATAGTTCATCACAGAAAATCAAATAGTCCAACAAAATAGTTCAATACAAATTATATAGTTCAACAAATAAAAACTCATATTTCATCACACGTTGATCCCGGCGTCGCCCTTGAGCCTCCATAGGTGCTCCACCAGATCCTGCTGTAGTTGATGATGCACCTGTGGGTCCGAATCTCCTGACGCATACTGAGGTAGGCAGTCCAGGTTGCCGGTAGCTGGTGATCAACTTCGGCTAGAGGACCCTGCCTGTTGTATGGTTCTGTGTCAAACACTAGCTCTTCCCGCTCGCTCTCGATGATCATGTTATGCAAGATGACACAGCAAGTCATGATCTCCCACATTTGATCTTTCGACCAGGTCTGAGCAGAGTAGCGGACAACAGCAAATCGAGATTGGAGCACACCAAAAGCCCGCTCGACATCCTTCCTGCAAGCCTCCTGCACCTTGGCAAAGTAGGACTTCTTGCCTCCTGGCACAGCGTTTGAGATAGTCTTCACAAATGTAGACCATCTCGGATAGATGCCATCAGCTAGGTAGTACCCCTTGTTGTAGTGCCGCCCATTGACCTCGAAGTTCACCGGAGGAGAATGACCTTCAACAAGCTTGGCAAAGACAGGGGAGCACTGCAGCACGTTGATGTCATTGTGAGTTCCTGGCATACCAAAGAAGGAGTGCCAAATCCAGAGGTCCTGTGTGGCCACCACCTCAAGTACCACACTACAACCGCCTTTGGCGCCTTTGTACATCCCCTGCCAAGCAAATGGGCAGTTCTTCCATTTCCAATGCATGCAGTCGATGCTTCCAAGCATCCCAGGAAATCCTCTTGTTGCATTCTGTGCTAGGATCCGAGCAGTGTCTTCCGCATTGGGTATTCGCAAGTATTGCGGTCCAAACACTGCCATGACTGCCAGACAAAACTTGTAGAAACACTCAATGGTGGTGGACTCGGCCATGCGCCCATAGTCGTCGAGCGAATCACCAGGAGCTCCGTATGCAAGCATCCTCATCGCCGTCGTGCATTTCTGGATCAAGGTGAATCCAAGTTTGCCGGTGCAATCCTTCTTGCACTTGAAGTAGCTGTCGAACTCCCGGATGGAATTCACAATCCTGAGGAAAAGCTTTCGGCTCATCCGATAACGGCGCCGAAATGTTTTGTCGCCGTGCAGTGGAGCGTCGGCGAACTGGTCGGAGTAGAGCATGCAGTAGCCTTCGAGACGATGCCGGTTCTTTGCTTTCATCCGCCCCGGCGCCGAGCCACCTCGCCGCGGCTTTTCATTGCTCACCGGTAGGGCGGCGAGGGCGGCGAGGACCATGAGGTGTTCCTCTTCCTGGACGTCGGCCTCGGCTTCCTCGTCCAGCAGCGCGGCGAGCGCTTCCTCGTCGTCCGAGTCCATCGCCGAGGCAGGCAAATCGCCGAACACCTTGCGCCCGGTGGGCGCGTACCCGCTGCTAAACTGCCCCTCCGCGGCCGGAAACGGCGTGAAAAAGGCCCAGCTGCTGGTGGAGGGGCTGCCTCGGCGATCCTCTGCTCTTTTCCCGGCGGGGATTGGCTATCTAGCGGTGAAGGGCGGTGGGCGGCGCCGGGATACAGTTGTTGGCGGCCGACCGCGCGGGGGGTGGGAGGCGAGTCGGGGAAGAAAAACTTGACTTTTCGCCTGACGGTGTGGGCCAGCCGTGCTTTTCCCTTGCGCCGGAGCCCCCGAGCGCCCCCCAATGCGCCGGGTTCGGCCTGCAACCGCCGGGCCCAAAAACGGGCCGAACCGGCAGATTTCGGCGTCCTGGGGCGCGACTGGGGCGTCTTTTCGGCGCCGGCGCCGAAAAAGTGGCCTGAGGGGGCCTGTTGGGGGCGCGGCTGGAGATTCTCTAAGGGCCAACCAACCGGCCGGCAGGAGCAGGGCGGGTAGGACGCGAGAATTTTACGCGAGAAGAAAATTAGGCTCTAATCAAGTGCCTAACAAATTAGAGGATTAATTAGATGGACTAAATTACCCTTTACAAGTTTTTAAGGAGGGGTGTACGTGAGGTTCTAAATGTTCGAGATGGTTTGTTAACCGGTTAAGATAACATGCATTATTAGAGACTTTGTGTAGAGTCAGAAAGAATCTCAGTGCTTAACCCCCTCCAAATGTTTGGTTTGTACCAGTGAGCCGGGCTCCAAATATCTTTTTGACACATTTATCATCGTATACATTTAGTTAGGCTGTTAACGAAGTCAAATGTGCCATGTATGAATATGCATTAATTAGTAGGTAGTAGCTAGTTCGTGCTATTTATATTGTTTGTAAGTATGTCGTGCATGTTTATAGTGTGCATGATCCAAGACAAGGTGTCGAAAAGGGGGACGTTATGGTCGTTGTCCAGCGCGACGCGCTCCAGATCCGTCGGATCATGTGTTACACGATGGTGTGCTATTGATGATTTTCATGATGTCCGGCTGACGTCAAGGCAACAGTGGCACTCCCATAGTCCACTCCTTGTTTCTCAAGGAGCTTTAGGGCCTGTTCTGATCTCCTTCAACTTCACATAACCAGCTTCTGGCTCTGCCTGGCGATCTCAATCCGTTCTGCTAGATCGATAGCTTCTTCGAGCAATCCATTGGCTGGCAGCCCAGCTAGACCAAGATCTGGCCTGTTCGGTGGCATTTGGGCCGACTGAAACCAGCCCATTTCGTGGGAGACAGGAAAGGTTTTTTTTTTAAGGTCATGACTTTATTCCTCAAATAATGGCAAGATCATTTACATAATGGTGAAGAACAAAGTCAGGGACGGAAGATTCCCAACTTTCAGAGATTCTACTACTAAGACAATGCTTCGCAAGACCATCCGCAAGCATATTAGCCTCTCTGTTACAAAAATCAAAACTAACACTTGTAAACTCCATCGCCAGAAGGGAGCACTCCATCACAACCGGGACATCAACTCCCATATACGTAGCCGGATCAGATATTGCCTCCAAGGCATACATACAGTCCGATTCTATGATGATGTTGGTGCATCCCATGTTAGCTGCTAAGTATAATCCGAAGCGGATAGCCAAGATTCAGCTGATCCTGCGCTTGATACATGAGATAGAACTTGTGTTGCTGCTCCCAAGAATCCGCTACTTCCGATTGAATTGCTTTGATCGTACTGGACCACGCGCCTGTACGCTAGTACGCGCTCGTCGCCAGGCCATTGTTCGTCAAGGGCCGCTCCGCGCAAGACCATGATGGCCCACCACAACGGTGCTTGGGTTTCCTACCATGCCACGTGTGACAATGGACAAAACTGGCCCTTATCTGAAACTTTAACACAAAATGACCCTAATCTGAAAATATTTCACGAGACGGTCCTCTTTTGCATGACGCCCGGAGCCATTTTGTGAAATATTTTTAGATTAGGGTCATTTTATGTTGAAGTTTCAGATAAGGGACAGTTTTGTTCATTTTCACACGCCACGTGCTGCAATGCGTCGCCCGAGTCTGCTGCTACGCCGTCGTCGCCTTGAACAGATCGTCGAGACTGCCATACCATACGTCGCGTTGTGCTTCTTCTAAACATGACGCCGTCGTTCTCAAATCTTCAAAGAGCAACCTTGATCAACCGACGTGACGACTTCCGCTGCCATGTCTCCAATCATGCTCATTGCATCTCGCTACATCCCATCGACAGCTTCCACGTCTTCTCCTCTAGATCAACAATCAACGGCCACCGAACAACCTAGCTCATGATACCACTTGTTAGAATAAATCCGAGGTCACCATCGAACATCCGAGGACCAAGCAATCACACGAGCACGACAACGAGATTTGTTAACGAGGTTCACCGATATGGCTACATCCCCGGGGCCTGACTATGGGTGTTCCTCCACATGACACCGTATAATACCGCACCCGGTCGCCCTGGACGCAGCACATGCCGCTGGCTTCCCCTGCGTTCCTGTGCTATTATGTTCATAGGTTACATCATGTGTCTACCCTCGATATATATGAGATGCCTAGTATACAAGTGTCCTACTAGGACACGACTCCATATCCTATCTAAACACAATACTACTCAGACTCCAACTGTAACCTATCTTGTACACAATATTCGATACAACTCTAACATTATCCGATGAAACCCTTCTGTTCAGGTCTGCAGACGTTGAACGCAGAGGTGGCACACACGTACTTCACCAAGTGTATCTGTCCGTGTATGTGTATTTTGTTCTGTTCTGTCCAATATAAGAAAAAAAGAAGCTTCTGCTCCGTCAGTTCACTAAACACTAAAATATTGGTTTGTGTTTTTCAAATCTGGCAGGTTAGTTCTCTCTACTGTTTCTTTTCCAGACATAGGTTCTATGCCATGAGATGTTTGTATTCTATTGGCTCCCTCCCCCTCGTATCGCTCCCTCCAGGACGATCAGGGGGCCAACCCCAGCGCCCGGGCCGCCGCCCCCTCCCCCTCTCCTCCACCTCGTTGTCCCGAGAGGCGTGCGCCGGCTAAGCCCGGGCGTTGCCGATGATGGGGACGGTGGGGATCTAGGCTGCAGCCCGGCGGTCTGGAGGGACCGGCGGCGCGAGATCGTCCTTCGGTCTTCGTCTTTCCTGGCGGTTTGGCGCTGCTCCGACGGCTTTGTGGGGAGGGCGGATCAGGAAGGGATGTGGCCATGGTTGACTGGTATGCGGCGCCTCCGGTCAGATCTGATCTGGCCGGTGCCGCTGGTGATGGTGGCTGTCTCCTCCGTCGGAGGTGGCCGGCATGAGGCTGGATGGTCAGATCTTGAGATCCGCCATCTACTTCCGGCTGCGAGTCGGGAAGACATAGTCGCCGGTGAAAACCGAGCCAATGGCAGGCGGCATTCTGCGTCTTTACCTTGATGAAAGCATCGTCGTGTAACTACCGTCGACCCACTCGTGCTGCTCCGGGGGAAACCCTAGGATCTGGTCTTCCAGATCAAACGATGCAGTACTGTGGTGTCGTTTTCTCTCTTGGGAGCATAGTTTGTGGAGCAGAGCTGAAAGACAAAGGCAGGAGGTGGAGTGGCTTCGTCTTGCATGGAGCTTTCGGTGGAGATGTCAAGTCATGCCTGACCGACAGGTGCTACGCTGTGTCATGTTTTGGAAAGGTTCACGTCTCTGTCATGGTTTTGGAAAGGACTGATGCTATCTCACTATATGCAGCCATGTTGACAAAGAGCTGTTTCCTGTGAAGGACTCTGAAGAAGCCAAAGAGCTGTCTAGTCCGAAGGATTCTGAAAAAGGCAAAGATAATCTTGGAAAGGAATAGAACATATTCAAGATATTCTGCTTCAAAATAAATGAAGACGTTATCTCATAAATATAGTGTCCGGTTAGGCTTCTTGCCTTCTTCTTTTGTGTTCCCCAGTTGTTATGTAAAACATCTACACATGCAGTGATTTCATAGTTTCGTATTTGTATTCCCATCGTGTACGCATGTGCATGACTAGCCCAACCGATTCGTAAATTCAACTTCAAAAAGAAATTATTGTGTTCATGTTCGTACTCATAGGCTTCTCGACAGGCGCGGCGGGTACGCCGCGCCTTCTGCCTGCTAGTAGTTATGATATGCACTAGTGATTGTAAGAGATATTTTTCTCACATATTTTTCTAGTTTAATTTTATTCACCCTATAATTTTTGGACCGCGCATTTATATTAGGGATAACATTAAGACATAATCAATTGCACAATATGGTTTTCTATAAGACCGTCTTAGCAATCATTGTATCTGTCTCAAAATTGTCTTCCCCTTTTAGAAAATCTTCTAAGATTCTAAGCTCCTTAGGAATGTTGGTTCCTCGTGCGCCGGGGCTTTGGAGATCACTGAAGGGCCTGCCCGTAAGCGAGTGAATCGATGATGTGTGCTATGTTTGGGTCCACTCCCAGGTGAACATGGCACCCATATGTTGATTTATGTGTTCGAGCATCTACAACCGGACTGGGCTAATTAGGCCCCACATACGTCCGCGGCAACATCCAAACAATGTCCAACCTTGTCTGCCTTGAACCCTCATTTGTCCGTTCACACAGCTATGTCCCCCCAAATTGATCGGTCACATGCATATAGTATTGGTGGAGATGAAGATGCACAAATATAAAAGAAAGAGATAAAGTGGTCGGGATGGCTTACATCCGACGTGGCGGACTTCCCAGCCACGCCCGGACACTCTCATATCCTCCCCCACATATGGGCAGGATTCGAAGGTTTCGGGGGCAGGATCCCGTTTTGTAG
>NC_057796.1:17273951-17307712 GCF_018294505.1 Triticum aestivum
TAACCACAAGACCAACTAACTATTAGTGACTGTTTACAGCATGAAACGTCTAAGAACAAAATAGTAGTCGCGAAATTTCCTGGGCATTAACTGTACCGTTTAGATTATTCAATTATTTGAAAACATCGTCACAGATTTCAAATGAAGTTCACGAACATGCAAAAAAAGTTCACGTATTGAAAAAAAAGTTCATGAATTCAAAGAAGTTCATTTTTTAATGAAAAGTTCAATATATTTGAATTTTATTTCTAATTCAAAAACAGTTTATGAATTTGTGAAAAACCACAAAATTGAAAAAAGTTCTTGAATTTGAAAAAAAATCATCAAGTTTGAAAAAATTTCATCGAATTGCAAAAAACTTCACCGATTTTGATAAAAGATTCAACGAATTTGAAAAACTTTTGTCAAATTTGTAAAAAAAATTCATCCAATTTGAAAAATAGTAACTGAATTTATAAAAATGTTTACCGATTTTGAAAAAATTGCACCGATTTTGAAAAACAGTTCATCTAATTTTAAAAAAATATTGAGTTTTAAGAAAATGTCTACCGATTTTGAAATGGTTCATCGATTTTGAAAAAAAGCTCATAAATTTGAAAAAGGATTCATTCATTTGAAATATAATTCACAAATTTGAAACAAGTTCTTTGATTTTGAAAAAAACTTCATCAACTTTGAAAAAAGTTCATCAAATTTGAAAAAAGTCATCGAATTTAAAAAAATCATCAAATTCAAAAAAAATTATAAAAAGTTCATCAATTTTGAAAAAAAACTTCACCAATTCTTATAGAAAGTTCATTCAACTAAGCAGTAGAAAAAAATAAAAATAAATGAAAAAGCGAGCAAAACCGTTCTGAACAAAAAAGAAAAAAACATAAGAGGAAAAGAGTGTGGAAGAGCACATGAGGTGAGGCAGGTGCAGTAGGTAGCACAAGGTGTGAACGAGCAGGAGGTCTTTTTTCTTAGGAAAGGCCATCATGGCTGCTTTGTTTCGAAAAGTGCCAAATAGAATCTGCCCTATCCGGGTGAACTCACACGCGAGATGCCGCCTGCACCGGATAAGTGCGCATAAAACGAAAAAATACAGACATAATTAAACCGGCCCAACTTGGATGAGACACACAATGAAGTAACAGACTATCACAACTTGAATATCCTACTCAGACACATTCTGCGTCGAACAGTTAACGTTTCACACAGAGAGCTAGCAATCGAGCAGTAACCTGGACCGGCCCATTAACGTGTTCCAGAGTTTCCGGTTTTGGGAACCTTCTAGAATTTCCTAGCCTATTATTTCCGGTTTTGAGAGCCTTCTGGAAGGTTCCCTGAAACGGTTTTCTAGTTTCTTTAGGGTTTTTTTCGTTTTTCTGTTTATTTTCCTTCTTCCTTTTTTTCTTTTCTTTTCCTTTTCTGTTTCTTTTTTCTTTTTCCGTTTCTTTTTTATTTTACAAGTTTAACTTCTTTTTAAAAAAGTTCATGTTTCAAAATTAGTTTGAAAGCTTAAAAAACATCGAGCTTTTCAAAAACTCTCATTTTTTATATATTCAAAAAATATTCAAATCTTTAGAAAATCCTTCGGGAATTTCAGAAAACATTTAATTTTTTGAAAAATCGTTCGGAATTTTTTGTTCTTTTTTTCAAAACTTTTAAATAATCACCTACATTTGAAAACATATTTCTGTTTTAAAAAATATTTCACAGATTTCAAAAATGTTCTTGTTTTCAAATTTTTGTTAACGTATAAAAAATTGTTCGGGATTTTATATTTTTTCGGGATTTTAAAAATTGTTCTCCATTTCAAAAAAAATCTAAAAATGCAAAACATGGTCATGATTATTTTTTAAAATCCATTATAAAATTTGTTAAAAAATCGTAAAATGTTCATGTTTACAAAAAAAGTTCAGAAATTTCAAAATGTGTTTGCCATTTCAGAAAATTGTTCGTGTTTATAAATAATGTTTTGTAATTTCATAAAATAACTCAAATTTTGGAATATTTTTTGGGATTCTTTCAAATACTGTTAAGTCTGCTACCGCTATTAGTTTTGAACTCTAGCAATGTATTTTAGAGTCGAGTCCTCTTCCTTCATAGTGGCTAGCAGCGAGCGCGGGTTCGATTCCCAGCAAACAGCAAAGAGCGAACTAGCTTTTTTGCGATTTTTTACCATCGCATTTGCAGGGCACCGCAATGGGCCGGCCCAGTTGGGCGCACCGGTTGCAATAGGTGACGTATTTGCCGCAGAATGCGGCACATAGGACCTCCCAAAAATCATGAGCTTCTATATGTCGCCAGTAGTGAGCGCGATCACCTATAGGGCTTGGCCCACCAAGAATGCAAAATACTGCACTATCTTCCGATGTTTCATGGTTGCCGCTTTATGGGCAAATAATCGACCGAGGCACAGCTATCGGTGAATAAAAATGGACCGGTCCCATTAACTACTGTTTTGGTTAAGTTTTATTGCTTTTTTATATTTATTTAAACTGTTCGAACATTTTAATATTTTTGCATTTAAAAATGTTCAGAAAATATAATTATTCCCATTTCCCGAAAATATTAATCAATTTGAAAGAATGTTCATGTTCTATATAAAAGTATATTAAAATGTTCAAAAAATGTTTGCAAATGTGAAAAAATCTTTCGATTTTTCAAAATATTTAAAAATTTGAATAAATGTTTTTCTAAAATCATCTTTTTAAAAATGGTCGCAAATTCAGATGCTTCACCTTCAACTATACAATTTTATCGCATTAAGCACCAAAGTATGCCCTTTCGGAAATGAAGCACCGCGCGAGCAACGAAAGTGGGCCAAGCTTAGGTAACAGTTTCGAATTTAGAAACCAAGGTTCTTGTCTAGGTTTTTAGTGTTTGGGAACCTTCTAGAAGGATATTACTTTGGGTTTTTCTTATTTATTCCATTAATTTTTAGGGGCTTTTTCTTTGAAATTTTTAAAAATATGCTACAAAAAATCCAAAAATGTTCACTTTCAAAAGAAGATTCACTTTTTCAAAATTCGAGTCTTTTAAAAAATGTTCGGGTTTTAAGAAATGTTCAAATTATTTGAAAAATATTTGGAATTTTAAAATTTGTTTGGTTTTTGTAAATTTCAATTTTTTAATAATAAGTCACTTTTAGAAAAGACTAAATTTATTATTTCTAGCGAAAACCAAAAATAGCAGCGGAAAATGAGAATAGACAAAAAATGCTCCGTATAATACATTGGCCGGCCTAGTCGGCGGCACACTGCGTGAATGGGCGACGTTATGTCACAGAATGTTCTTATATTTACCATTTTCAACTCGCCAAATAACACCTTTCTTCATCAATCTAAACCATATTCGATGTCGCAAGGCAGTCCCCAGCCGAACACCCACATCCCATGTGAGGAACGCTGCCTCGAGGCATGATGCTGGAAGGTAGGAGGGGCAGCGTCCCAACCCATCAAAAATAGAAAAGAAAAGGACAGCTGCACGATTTTAATCCTCCAATCTGTTCTAGAACCCAAGCTCTTGGGTGAATCTAAGGGCATCTCCAAGTCAACCACCAAACCGGGCACCGCGTCTATCCGTGGACCAGGGGCCTAGTCCGCAGACACTGATGCGGGAGCTGACCATCAAAAGCTATTTACATATGTTTGGTTACATTTCGAAATAAAATTTAACAAAATTGAACAAATTTGATGCATATTTAAACTAACCAGACGATACTCATTCATACTTGGATATTTTTTTTTACATAAAACCAGATTCTTTTCATCTAAACCGGAGCAAACTCGTTACATTTTGACATACTTGGACTTAACCGTACTCTAAACCTATTCAAAATGACCGCTGTTGCCTGTTCCCCATCTCCGGCAGGACATGAGCCCCGAGAGCTGAAGCTCTGGCTCCGCAGCCTGCAAGCGGCTAATCAACCGACGATTTGAGCCCACCAATTAAGCTTGGCTTTAGTGGGAGTGAAAGAGCGGTGGCCTTCTTGGGACCCGAGCTTCGGTGACCTACCATGCTCTACACTTTCTCGCTGTCGATAGAGCCCGCGAAAGTGCCGGCTTTGTGGTCACGGCGGCGGGGCACGGGCGTGGCGAAGCTGGCGATGTCATCCTCGGTCTCGCTCTTGTTGCAGACTTCATCCGCTACCTCGTCGATCTCCTCGAAGGTGGCTTCTAACTCCACTTGATGGAGGCGGTACAGCCAGCGGACGTGGTGGATGTCGCGGGCAGAGCGATAGGGGTTGAGCAAAGCCTCCTTCTCGACCGCCTCCTCCATTGGGGCATCCGCAACGCTACCTCCGCCTGCCTGCCGTCCTGCCAACCGATTTGTAATGGCGGTGATCTCCTTTCTCTGCTCAGAGGAGAGGTTGTCCCAAATGGCTTTGGAGCTGAAGGAGGCCATGGAGGGCGTGGTGCGGAGAGGAGAAAAGGAGCGAGGGAGGATGGATGCGGCTATGGTCGGGGCTGGAGTTCAAATAACAGGCGGATGGCAGGGCAACCAGCGAGGTTGTTAATGGTGGGTGGCAGACAGACGGATAGGTGGCACCGTAGCATGTTCCATGGCATCCGCACATGTTTAAGGTAGGTAGGTCGACGGACGGGCTGTCGTTTGAACTTGGAGATTACGCATGCACCGGGAAGCAGCACGGGCGGTGCTCTCGGCCCTCGAACCACTTCAATGCCGGAGCAACGTAAGAGGTCGTGTCCGCTTCGGGCTAGTATGAATGTGGCACTGGACCAGCGCTGACCGCTTCAGGCGGAAAAGGGTGCAGGGGAGTGAGAAGGTTTGGGTGGGTCAGGGCAGTCAGAAGCGGGTGTGGCAGTGGTCCGGACACCCGCATAGCCCGTGGTTTGCTTCCGGTTTGCGGAAAAAGGACGTCCGGACAGCTGAGCGGACCAATGTTTTTTCTAATGTGGTTACACATATTTTTTTGGGTGTAATTTTATTCGTGCTTCTTCATAGTTGAAATTGTAACTCCTCTGTGTATCCTTCGTAAGATATGTTTTTCATAGGTTAATTATAACTCCCTTTGAATCAGAGCTTACTTAGAGACAAGTTCAAACAAAAGTTAAATAGGTGAACCACGTCTCCGCGGTTCTATCGTGCCAAATCTTAACTTCTTTTTGTGAAAAGACGGGCACCTCCATAAGTTTCATTTCTAAATCCATATGGAGCATGCATGTCTAATAATCTATTTTATCCAACTTCTTTAAGATCAATGTTTAAATTATTCATAGCCCAACAGGGTTGGCCCAATTGAGTCTCAGATACGGACAGGGGGATGGGTTCACCGGGAGGGATTTCCCTTAGCGAACGATTTCGTTCGGGAAACTCCTCAGGCGAATGTTCCCCATATATTAGGATCCTTTCTTTCTTTAATGGAGTACTATATACAAGATATTTGTTGACCTAATAGAGTAATAGAAAAGGTTAATAAAAATCAATAAAGGAGGCGAAATAGAAAAGGTTAATAAAAAATCAACATCTTTTGTTGATATTTATGACAAAAGTAGGCGAATAGAATTGGAAAGGATCCAACACCGACACTTACAAACACTAGTTTTGTTTCCATTGAGCCATGCATGAACCTTGCAAGATACTGCACCAAAAAACGGAGCAGAGGCATCCACCTACGCAAACTTGCACCCACCCCATTTGGAGAACAACACATGTAACGAAAGCTACTTGCAATGATTTGCACCCACCAACACCAAACCAAACCATACCAAACCCCACACAAGTACGTCTAATAAAATCATATCACACCACACCCAATAAAGTGCATGATTGCCTCCGTTGCTCTTCAATTATCACCTTTTTTCTGCGAGAATCTTCAATTATCACTATGTCATTTTTGGAGATTACACTTCCCTGCATTTTTCTATTGACAATCTTTTTCTTGATAATCCTTTTTCCCTGCATTTTGTCAATGTTTTCGGACAAAAGCTTTTCCTTATTTCAGCTAATATAAATTAGAAAAGGGTTGTGCATCTGTTTATATTTTGTCACAAAACAGAGTAGATTTGAAAATGAAAAGAATAAATGAATGTGTCCACAATAGCGAATTGATACCATATATAACCTCTGAAATTTTTTGGTCACTCCTACTTAATATGGTTAGCAACTTGGCATATAATCTCAGTGGTGGATTATGCTGCCAGAGTATATCGCCGAAAGATTATAGGGGAGACTTCCAAGAGAAGGCAATCAGAATAAGAGAAGACTTCGTTTTCTGATAGATTTACTTCGTGGAAAAGGAATCACATAGAACTTTTCATAAAGAAATCACCAAAAAAAATTGGCAGAAAGAATGAATAACATAAGCGGTTTCTCAACTAGTTACAAATACACACCTTTTATGTCAACATGAATGATGCTACTATTTTCTTATTTATTATCAATAGTAATGGAATCAACCGGATGGTCGCTTGAAAAAGTTAGTGGTTAGATGCTTCAGAGGTCAACATCGCAATAGGTACCAGCTGATCACAAAGCTGATGGGTAAAACCCGTATTAGAGTAAGGGTTTGGAAAAAAAATTACCTATGAGTTCATAAATGAGAAAAAATCATACCCATTGGGTAAGCCGGGTACAGATGCGGGAAGGTAATACCCATACCACGTACCCGCATAACCGTATACTAATTCATTCTAACTGGTAGGTATCATGTGCCATTCACTAAGAATGAATAATCCCTAGCCGCTTACCCTAGTCTAATCCAGCTGCGAACCTCAACCCAAAATTCCCTCCCCTTACCCATCGCGCACTGTCACACCACACAAACCCCACCTCCCCCATCTCACTCTCACTGCAACCCTAGGTGGGAGGCGACATAGGCTACCCCCGCCGGCCGCTGCAGTTGCCTGCCTGCAAGCTACAATGACGCAATGGGCTGTCTTTGAAGGAAATATGCCCTAGAGGCAATAATAAAGTTGTTATTTATATTTCCTTATATCATGATAAATGTTTATTATTCATGCTAGGATTGTATTAACCGGAAACTTAGTACATGTGTGAATAAATAGACAAACAGAGTGTCACTAGTATGCCTTTACTTGACTAGCTCGTTGAATCAAAGATGGTTAAGTTTCCTAGCCATAGACATGAGCAGTCATTTGATTAATGGGATCACATCATTAGAGAATGATGTGATTGACTTGACCCATTCCGTTAGCTTATCACTTGATCGTTTAGTTTGTTGCTATTGCTTTCTTCATGACTTATATATGTTCCTATGACTATGAGATTATGCAACTCCCGAATACCGGAGGAACACTTAGTGTGCTATCAAACGTCACAACGTAACTGGGTGATTATAAAGATGCTCTACAGGTGTCTCCGATGGTGTTTGTTGAGTTGGCATAGATCGAGATTAGGATTTGTCACTCTGAGTATCGGAGAGGTATCTCTGGGCCCTCTTGGTAATGCACATCACTATGAGCCTTGCAAGCAATGTGACTAATGAATTAGTTACGGGATGATGCATTATGGAATGAGTAAAGAGACTTGCCGGTAACGAGATTGAACTAGGTATTGAGATACCGACGATCGAATCTCATGCAAGTAACATACCGATGACAAAGGGAACAACGTATGTTGTTATGCGGTTTGACCGATAAAGATCTTCGTAGAATATGTAGGAACCAATATGAGCATGCAGGTTCCGCTATTGGTTATTGACCGGAGATGAGTCTCGGTTATGTCTACATAGTTCTCGAACCCGTAGGGTCCGCACGCTTAACGTTCGGTGACGATCGGTATTATGAGTTTATGTGTTTTAATGTACCGAAGGTTGTTCGGAGTCCCGGATGTGATCACGAATATGACGAGGAGTCTCGAAATGGTCGAGACATAAAGATCGATATATTGGATGGCTATGTTTGGACATCGGAATGGTTTCGGGTGAGTTCGGGCATTTACCGGAGTACCAGGAGGTTATCAGAACCCCCGGGGAGTATATGGGCCTTAATGGGCCTTAGTGGGAGAGAGGAGGAGGAGGCCAAGGTGCCCCCCAGTGCAATCCGAATTGGGAGGGGGGCCGGCCCCCCTTTCCTTCTCCCTCTCTCCTCCTTCCTTCCTCTCCTACTCCAACTAGGGAAAGGGGGCCTCCCCTCCTCCACTCCTTTATATACGGGGGAAGGGGGCACCCCATAGACACATAAGTTGATTGTTTAGCCGTGTACGGTGCTCCCCTCCACAGATTTCCACCTCGGTCATATCGTTGCAGTGCTTAGGCAAAGCCCTGCGTCGGTAACTTCATCATAACCGTCATCACGCCGTCGTGCTGACGAAGCTCTCCCTCGACACTCAGCTGGACCTAGGGTTCGTGGGACGTCACCGAGCTGAACGTGTGCAGATCGCGGAGGTGCCATACTTTCGGTACTAGGATTGGTCGGATCGTGAAGACGTATGACTACATCAACCGCGTTGTCATAGCGCTTCCGCTTTCGGTCTACCAGGGTACGTGGACAACACTCTTCTCTCTCGTTGCTATGCATCACCTAGATGGATCTTGCGTGTGCGTAAGAATTTTTTTGAAATTATTGCGTTCCCCAACAATGGCATCAGAGCCAGGTCTATGCTTAGATGTTATATGCATGAGTAGAACACAAAGAGTTGTGGGCGATAATAGTCATACTGCTTACCAACATGTCATACTTTGATTCGGCGGTATTGTTGGATGAAGCGGCCCGGACCGACATTACGTGTACGCTTACGTGAGACTGGTTCTACCAACGTGCTGTGCACACAGGTGGCTGGCGGGTGTCAGTTTCTCCAACTTTAGTTGAATCAAGTGTGACTACGCCCGGTCCTTGTTGAAGGTTAAAACAGCACACTTGACGAAAAATCATTGTGGTTTTGATGCGTAGGTAAGAACGGTTCTTGCTCAGCCCGTAGCAGCCACGTAAAACTTGCAACAACAAAGTAGAGGACGTCTAACTTGTTTTTGCAGGGCATGTTGTGATGTGATATGGTCAAGACATTATGCTAAATTTTATTGTATGAGATGATCATGTTTTGTAACAGAGTTATCGGCAACTGGTAGGAGCCAAATGCTTGTCGCTTTATTGTATGCAATGCAATCGCCCTGTAATTGTTTTTACTTTATCACTAACCGGTAGCGATAGTCGTAGAAGCAATAGTTGGCGAGACGACAACGATGCTACGATGGAGATCAAGGTGTCGCGCCGGTGAGGATGGTGATCATGACGGTTCTTTGAAGATGGAGATCAAAGGCACAAGATGATGATGGCCATATCATATCACTTATATTGATTGCATGTGATGTTTATCCTTTATGCATCTTATTTTGCTTAGTTCGACGGTAGCATTATAAGATGATCTCTCACTAAATTTCAAGGTATAAGTGTTCTCCCTGAGTATGCACCGTTGCGAAAGTTCGTCGTGCCGAGACACCATGTGATGATTGGGTGTGATAAGCTCTACGTTCACATACAACGGCTGCAAGCCAGTTTTGCACACGCAGAATACTCGGGTTAAACTTGAAGAGCCTAGCATATGCAGATATGGCCTCGGAACACTGAGACCGAAAGGTCAAGCGTGAATCATATAGTAGATATGATCAACATAGTGATGTTCACCATTGAAAACTACTCCATCTCACGTGATGATCGGACATGGTTTAGTTGACTTGGATCACGTGATCACTTAGATGATTAGAGGGATGTCTATCTAAGTGGGAGTTCTTAAGTAATATGATTAATTGAACTTTAATTTATCATGAACTTAGTACATGATAGTATTTTGCATGTCTATGTTGTTGTAGATCAATGGCCCGTGCTACTGTTCCTTTGAATTTTAATGCGTTCCTAGAGAAAGCTAAGTTGAAAGATGATGGTAGCAACTACACGGACTGGGTCCGTAACTTGAGGATTATCCTCATTGCTGCACAAAAGAATTACGTCCTGGAAGCACCGCTAGGTGCAAGACCCGCTGTAGGAGCAACGCCGGACGTTGTGAACGTCTGGCAGAGCAAAGCTGATGACTACTCGATAGTTCAGTGTGCCATGCTTTACAGCTTAGAACCGGGACTTCAACGACGTTTTGAACGTCATGGAGCATATGAGATGTTCCAGGAGTTGAAGTTAATATTTCAAGCAAATGCCCGGATTGAGAGATATGAAGTCTCCAATAAGTTCTACAGCTGCAAAATGGAGGAGAATAGTTCTGTCAGTGAGCATATACTCAAAATGTCTGGGTATCATAATCACTTGACTCAGCTGGGAGTTAATCTTCCAGTTGATAGTGTCATTGATAGAGTTCTTCAATCACTGCCACCAAGCTACAAGAGCTTCGTGATGAACTATAATATGCAAGGGATGGATAGGACAATTCCCGAGCTCTTCGCGATGCTAAAGCCTGTGGAGGTAGAAATAAAGAAGGAGCATCAAGTGATGATGGTCAACAAGACCACCAGTTTCAAGAAAAATGGTAAAGGGAAGAAGGGGAACTTCAAGAAGAACAGCAAGCAAGTTGTTGTTCAAGTGAAGAAGCCCAAGTCTGGACCTAAGCCTAAGACTGAGTGCTTCTACTGCAAAGGGACTGGTCACTGAAAGCGGAACTGCCCCAAGTATTTGGCGGATAAGAAGGATGGTAAGGTGAACAAAGGTATATGTGATATACATGTTATTGATGTGTACCTTACTAATGCTCGCAGTAGTGCCTGGGTATTTGATACTGGTTCTGTTGCTAATATTTGCAACTCGAAACAGGGACTACGGATTAAGCGAAGATTGGCTAAGGACGAGGTGACGGTGCGCGTGGGAAATGGTTCCAAAGTCGATGTGATCGCCGTCGGCACGCTACCTCTACATCTACCTTCGGGATTAGTTTTAGACCTGAATAATTGTTATTTTGTGCCAGCGTTAAGCATGAACATTATATCTGGATCTTGTTTGATGCGAGACAGTTATTCATTTAAATCCGAGAATAATGGTTGTTCTATTTATATGAGTAATATCTTTTATGGTCATGCACCCTTGAAGAGTGGTCCATTTTTTTGAATCTCGATAGTAGTGACACACATATTCATAATATTGAAGCCAAAAGATGCAGAGTTTATAATGATAGTGCAACTTATTTGTGGCACTACCGTTTAGGTCATATTGGTGTAAAGCGCATGAATAAACTCCATTCTGATGGATTTTTGGAATCACTTGGTACTTGCGAACCATGCCTCATGGGCAAGATGGCTAAAACTCCATTCTCCGGAACAATGGAGCGAGCAACAGATTTATTAGAAATCATACATACTGATGTATGTGGTCCAATGAATATTGAGGCTCGCGGCGGGTATCGTTATTTTCTGACCTTCACAGATGATTTGAGCAGATATAGGTATATCTACTTGATGAAACATAAGTCTGAAACATTTGAAAAGTTCAAAGAATTTAAGAGTGAAGTGGAAAATCATCGTAACAAGAAAATAAAGTTTCTGCGATCTGATCGTGGAGGAGAATATTTGAGTTACGAGTTTGGTCTTCATTTGAAACAATGCGGAATAGTTTTGCAACTCACGCCACCCGGAACACCACAGGGTAATGGTGTGTCCGAACGTCGTAACCGCACTTTACTAGATATGGTGCGATCTATGATGTCTCTTACTGATTTACCGCTATCATTTTGGGGTTATGCTTCAGATACGGCTACATTCACGTTAAATAGGGCACCATCTAAATCCGTTGAGACGACACCTTATGAACTGTGGTTTGGCAAGAAACCCAAGTTATCGTTTCTTAAAGTTTGGGGCTACGATGCTTATGTGAAAAAGCTTCAACCTGATAAGCTCGAACCCAAATCGGAGAAATGTGTCTTCATAGGATACCCAAAAGAGACTATTTGGTACACCTTCTATCACAGATCCTAAGGCAAGACATTTGTTGCTAAGAATGGATCCTTTCTAGAGAAGGAGTTTCTCTCGAAAGAAGTGAATGGGAGGAAAGTAGAACTTGATGAGGTAACTGTACCTGCTCCCTTATTGGAAAGTAGTTCATCACAGAAATCAGTTCCTGTGAATCCTATACCAATTAGTAAGGAAGCTAATGATGATGATCATGTAACTTCAGATTAAGTTACTACCAAAGCTCGTAGGTCAACCAGAGTAAGATCCGCACCAGAGTGGTACGGTAATCCTGTTCTGGAGGTCATGTTACTTGACCATGACGAACCTACGAACTATGAGGAAGCGATGATGAGCCCAGATTCCGCGAAATGGCTTGAGGCCATGAAACCTGAGATGGGATCCATGTATGAGAACAAAGTGTGGACTTTGGTTGACTTGCCCGATGATGGCAAGCCATAGAAAATAAATGGATCTTCAAGAAGAAGATTGACGCTGACGGTAATGTTACTGTCCACAAAGCTCGACTTGTTGCGAAAGGTTTTCGACAAGTTCAAGGAGTTGACTACGATGAGACCTTCTCACCCATAGCGATGCTTAAGTCCGTCCGAATCATGTTAGTAGTTGCTGCATTTTATGATTATGAAATTTGGCAAATGGATCTAAAGACTGCATTCCTGAATGGATTTCTGGAAGAAGAGTTGTATATGATGCAACCCGGAGGTTTTATCAATCCAAAGGATGCTAACAAAGTGTGCAAGCTCCAGCGATCCATTTATGGACTGGTGCAAGCATCTCGGAGTTGGAATAAACGTTTTGATAGTGTGATCAAAGCATATGGTTTTATACAGACTTTTGGAGAAGCCTGTATTTACAAGAAAGTGAGTGGGAGCTCTGTAGCATTTCTAATATTATATGTGGATGACATATTGTTCATTGGAAATGGTATAGAATTTTCTGGATAGCATAAAAGGATACTTGAATAAGAGTTTTTCAATGGAAGACCTCGGTGAAGCTGCTTATATATTGGGCATCAAGATCTATAGAGATAGATCAAGACGCTTAATTGGATTTTCACAAAGCACATACCTTGATAAAGTTTTGAAGAAGTTCAAAATGGATCAAGCAAAGAAAGGGTTCTTGCCTGTGTTACAAGGTGTGAAATTGAGTCAGACTCAATGCCCGACCACTACAGAAGATAGAGGGAAAATGAAAGTCATTCCCTATGCTTCAGCCATAGGTTCTATCATGTATGCAATGCTCTGTATCAGACCTGATGTGTGCCTTGCTATTAGTTTAGCAGGGAGGTACCAAAGTAACCCAGGAGTGGATCACTGGACAACGGTCAAGAACATCCTGAAATACCTAAAAAGGACTAAGGATATGTTTCTCGTTTATGGAGGTGACAAAGAGCTCATCGTAAATGGTTACGTCGATGCAAGCTTTGACACTGATCCGGATGACTCTAAGTCACAAACCGGATACATATTTATATTGAACGGTGGAGCTGTCAGTTGGTGCAGTTCTAAGCAAAGCGTCGTGGCGGGATCTACGCGTGAAGCAGAGTACATAGTTGCTTCGGAAGCAGCAAATGAAGGAGTCTGGATGAAGGAGTTCATATCCGATCTAGGTGTCATACCTAGTGCATCGGGTCCAATGAAAATATTTTGTGACAATACTGGTGCAATTGCCTTGGCAAAGGAATCCAGATTTCACAAGAGAACCAAGCACATCAAGAGACGCTTCAATTCCATCCGTGATCAAGTCAAGGAGGGAGACATAGAGATTTGCAAGATACATACGGATCTGAATGTTGCAGACCCGTTGACTAAGCCTCTCTCATGAGCAAAACATGATCAGCACCAAGACTCCATGGGTGTTAGAATCATTACTGTGTAATCTAGATTATTGACTCTAGCGCAAGTGGGAGACTGAAGGACATATGCCCTAGAGGCAATAATAAAGTTGTTATTTATATTTCCTTATATCATGATAAATGTTTATTATTCATGCTAGGATTGTATTAACCGGAAACTTAGTACATGTGTGAATAAATAGACAAACAGAGTGTCACTAGTATGCCTTTACTTGACTAGCTCGTTGAATCAAAGATGGTTAAGTTTCCTAGCCATAGACATGAGCAGTCATTTGATTAACGGGATCACATCATTAGAGAATGATGTGATTGACTTGACCCATTCCGTTAGCTTATCACTTGATCGTTTAGTTTGTTGCTATTGCTTTCTTCATGACTTATATATGTTCCTATGACTATGAGATTATGCAACTCCCGAATACCGGAGGAACACTTAGTGTGCTATCAAACGTCACAACGTAACTGGGTGATTATAAAGATGCTCTACAGGTGTCTCCGATGGTGTTTGTTGAGTTGGTATAAATCGAGATTAGGATTTGTCACTCCGAGTATCGGAGAGGTATCTCTGGGCCCTCTCGGTAATGCACATCACTATAAGCCTTGCAAGCAATGTGACTAATGAGTTAGTTACGGTATGATGCATTACGGAATGAGTAAAGAGACTTGCCGATAACGAGATTGAACTAGGTATTGAGATACCGACAATCGAATCTCGGGCAAGTAACATACCGATGACAAAGGGAACAACGTATGTTGTTATGCAGTTTGACCGATAAAGATCTTCGTAGAATATGTAGGAACCAATATGAGCATCCAGGTTCCGCTATTGGTTATTGACCAGAGATGATTCTCAGTCATGTCTACATAGTTCTCGAACCCGTAGGGTCCGCACGCTTAACGTTCGGTGACGATCAGTATTATGAGCTTATGTGTTTTTCTGTACCGAAGGTTGTTTGGAGTCCCGGATGTGATCACGGACATGACGAGGAGTCTCGAAATGGTCAGGACATAAAGATCGATATATTGGATGGCTATGTTTGGACATCGGAATGGTTCCGGGTGAGTTCGGGCATTTACCGGAGTACCGGGAGGTTATCGGAACCCCCCGGGGAGTATCTGGGCCTTAATGGGCCTTAGTGGGAGAGAGGAGGAGGCGGCCAAGGTGGGGGCGCCCCCCCAAGCCCAATCCGAATTGGGAGGAGGGCCGCCCCCCCCCCTTTCCTTCTCCCTCTCTCCTCCTTCCTTCCTCTCCTACTCCAACTAGGGAAAGGGGGGAATCCTACTCCCGGTGGGAGTAGGACTCCCCCTTGGGCGCGCCATAGAGAGGGCCAGCCCTCCCCTCCTCCACTCCTTTATATACGGGGGAAGGGGGCACACAAGTTGATTGTTTAGCCGTGTGCGGTGCCCCCCTCCACAGATTTCCACCTCGGTCATATCGTTGCAGTGCTTAGGCGAAGCCCTGCGTCGGTAATTTCATCATCACCGTCATCACGCCGTCGTGCTGACGAAGCTCTCCCTCGACACTCAGCTGGATCTAGAGTTCGTGGGACGTCACCTGCTACCGCTTGAGCACTGCGTTGGTTTTCCCTTGAAGAGGAAAGGGTGATGCAGCAAAGTAGCGTAAGTATTTCCCTCAGTTTTTGAGAACCAAGGTATCAATCCAGTAGGAGGCCACGCACGAGTCCCTCGCACCTACACAAACAAATAAATCCTCGCAACCAACGCGATAAGGGGTTGTCAATCCCTACACGGTCACTTACGAGAGTGAGATCCGATAGATATGATAAGATAATATTTTTGGTATTTTTTTATGATAAAGATGCAAAGTAAAATAAAAGGCAATAAAAATAACTAAGTGTTGGAAGATTAATATGATGGAAAATAGACCCGGGGGCCATAGGTTTCACTAGTGGCTTCTCTCAAGAGCATAAGTATTTACGGTGGGTGAACAAATTACTGTTGAGCAATTGACAGAATTGAGCATAGTTATGAGAATATCTAGGTATGATCATGTATGTAGGCATCACGTCCGAGACAAGTAGACCGACTCCTACCTGCATCTACTACTATTACTCCACACATCGACCGCTATCCAGCATGCATCTAGAGTATTAAGTTCATAAGAACAGAGTAACGCTTTAAGCAAGATGACATGATGTAGAGCGATAAACTCATGCAATATGATATAAACCCCATCTTGTTATCCTCGATGGCAACAATACAATACGTGCCTTGCTGCCCCTACTGTCACTTGGAAAGGACACCGCAAGATTGAACCCAAAGCTAAGCACTTCTCCCATTGCAAGAAAGATCAATCTAGTAGGGCAAACCAAACTGATAATTCGAAGAGACTTGCAAAGATAACCAATCATACATAAAAGAATTCAGAGAAGATTCAAATATTGTTCATAGATAAACTTGATCATAAACCCATAATTCATCGGTCTCAACAAACACACCACAAAAGAAGATTACATCGAATAGATCTCCACGAGAGAGGGGAGAACATTGTATTGAGATCCAAAAATAGAGAAGAAGCCATCTAGCTAATAACTATGGACCCGAAGGTCTGAGGTGAACTACTCACACATCATCGGAGAGGCTATGGTGTTGATGTAGAAGCCCTCCGTGATCGATGCCCCCTCCGGTGGAGCTCCGGAACAGGCCCCAAGATTGGATCTCACGGGTACAGAAGGTTGCGGTGGTGGAATTAGGTTTTTGGCTCCGTATCTGTTAGTTTGGGGGTACATAGGTATATATAGGAGGAAGAAGTACGTCGGTGGAGCAACGTGGGGCCCACGAGGGTGGAGGGCGCGCCCAGGGGGGTAGGCGCGCCCCCTACCTCGTGGCTTCCTGGTTGATGTCTTGACGTAGGGTCCAAGTCCTCTGGATCACGTTCGTTCCAAAAATCACGTTCCCGAAGGTTTCATTCCGTTTGGACTCCGTTTGATATTCTTTTTCTGCAAAACTATGAAATAGGCAAAAAAAATAGCAATTCTGGGCTGGGCCTCCGGTTAATAGGTTAGTCCCAAAAATAATATAAAAGTGTATAATAAAGCCCATTAATGTCCAAAACAGAATATAATATAGCATGGAACAATAAAAAATTATAGATACATTGGAGACGTATCAAGCATCCCCAAGCTTAATTCCTGCTCGTCCTCGAGTAGGTAAATGATAAAAACAGAATTTTTGATATGGAATGCTACTTGGCATAATTGCAATGTAATTCTTCTCAATTGTGGTATGAATATTCAGATCCGAAAGATTCAAGATAAAAGTTCAATATTGACATAAAAATAATAATACTTCAAGCATACTAACTAAGCAATTATGTCCTCTCAAAATAACATGGCCAAAGAAAGTTCATCCCTACAAAATCATATAGTTTAGTCATGCTCCATTTTCGTCACACAAGAATGCTCTCATCATGCACAACCCCGATGACAAGCCAAGCAATTGTTTCATACTTTAGTAATCTCAAACTTTTTCAACCTTCACGCAATACATGAGCGTGAGCCATGGATATAACACTATGGGTGGAATAGAATATAATGATGGGGGTTATGTGGAGAAGACAAAAAAGGAGAAAGTCTCACATCAACGAGGCTAATCAATGAGCTATGGAGATGCCCATCGATTGATGTTAATGCAAGGAGTAGGGATTGCCATGCAACGGATGCACTAGAGCTATAAATATATGAAAGCTCAACAAAAGAAACTAAGTGGGTGTGCATCCAACTTGCTTGCTCATGAAGACCTAGGGCATTTGAGGAAGCCCATTGTTGGAATATACAAGCCAAGTTCTATAATGAAAAGTTCCCACTAGTATATGAAAGTGACAAAACAAGAGACTCTCTATCATGAAGATTATGGTGCTACTTTGAAGCACAAGTGTGGTAAAAAGGATAGTAATATTGTCCCTTCTCTCTTTTTTCTCTCATTTTTTGGGCCTTCTCTTTTTTTATGGCCTTTCTTTTTTTTACCTCACTTGGGACAATTCTCTAGAAAATGATGATCATCACACTTCTATTTATTTACAACTCAATGATTACAGCTCGATACTAGAACAAACTATGTCTCTATATGAATGCCTCCAGCGGTGTACCGGGATATGCAATGAACCAAGAGTGACATGTATGAAAGAATTATGAATGGTGGCTTTGCCACAAATACTATGTCAACTACATGATCATGCAAAGCAATATGACAATGATGAACGTGTCATGATAAACGGAACGGTGGAAAGTTGCATGGCAATATATCTCGGAATGGCTATGGAAATGCCATAATAGGTAGGTATGGTGGCTGTTTTGAGGAAGATATAAGGAGGTTTATGTGTGAAAGAGCGTATCATATCACGGGGTTTGGATGCACCGGCGAAGTTTGCACCAACTCTCAATGTGAGAAAGGGCAATGCACGGTACCGAAGAGGCTAGCAATGATGGAAAGGTGAGGGTGCGTATAATCCATGGACTCAACATTAGTCATAAAGAACTCACATACTTATTGCAAAAATCTAGAAGTCATCAAGAACCAAGCACTACGCGCATGCTCCTAGGGGGATAGATTGGTAGGAAAATACCATCGCTCGTCCCGACCGCCACTCATAAGGAGGACAATCAAAGAACACCTCATGTTTCAAATTTGTTACATAACGTTTAACATACGTGCATGCTACGGGACTTGCAAACTTCAACACAAGTATTTCTCAAATTCACAACTACTCAACTAGCACAACTTTAATATCAGTATCTCCATATCTCAAAACAATCATCAAGCATCAAACTTCTCTTAGTATTCAACACACTCATAAGAAAGTTTTTACTAGACTTGAATACCTAGCATATTAGGATTATTTAAGCAAATTACCATGCTATTTAAGACTCTCAAAATAATATAAGTGAAGCATGAGAGAATAATAGTTTCTATAAAACAAAAGTTACCACCGTGCTCTAAAAGATATAAGTGAAGTACTAGAGCAAAAACTATATAGCTCAAAAGATATAAGTGAAGCACATAGAGTATTCAAATAATTTTCGAATCATGTGTGTCTCTCTCAAAAGGTGTGTACAGCAAGGATGATTGTGGTACTAAAAAGCAAAAACTCAAATCATACAAGACGCTCCAAGCAAAACACATATCATGTGGTGAATAAAAATATAGCTCCAAGTAAAATTACCGATGGAAGTAGACGAAAGAGGGGATGCCTTTCGGGGCATCCCCAAGCTTTGGCTTTTTGGTGTCCTTAGATTATCTTGGGGTGCCATGGGCATCCCCAAGCTTAGGCTCTTGCCACTCCTTGTTCCATAATCCATCAAATCTTTCACCCAAAACTTGAAAACTTCACAACACAAAACTTAACAGAAAATCTCGTGAGCTCCTTTAGCGAAAGAAAACAAAACACCACTTCAAGGTACTGTAATGAACTCATTCTTTATTTATATTGGTGTTAAACCTACTGTATTCCAACTTCTCTATCGTTTATAAACTATTTTACTAGCCATAGATTCATCAAAATAAGCAAACAACACACGAAAAACAGAATCTGTCAAAAACAGAACAGTCTGTAGTAATCTGTAACTAACGCAAACTTCTGGAACTCCAAAAATTCAGCCAAAATAGGAAGACCTAGACAATTGGTTTATTGATCAGAAGCAATTGGAATCAATATTTGATCACGTTCTGGTGATTTTTAACAATTATTTTCGTGAACAGAAATGTTTTGGAATTTTCTGCAAGATCAAATAACTATCATCCAAGAAGATCCTATAGGTTTAACTTGGCACAAACACTAATTAAAACATAAAAACAAGTCTAACTAGAGGCTAGATCAAATATTTATTCCTTAACAAAAGCAAAAAGCAAAAACTAAAAATAAAATTGGGTTGCCTCCCAACAAGCGCTATCGTTTAACGCCCCTAGCTAGGCATAAAAGCAAGGATAGATCTAGGTATTGCCATCTTTGATAGGCAATCCATAAGTGGCTCTCATGATAGATTCATCTGGTAATTTTATTTTCTTTCTAGGAAAATGTTCCATGCCTTTCCTTAACGGAAATTGGAATCTAATATTTCCTTCCTTCATATCAATAATTGCACCGATCATTCTAAGGAAAGGTCTACCAAGAATAATAGGACATGAAGGATTGCAATCTATATCAAGAACAATAAAATCTGCGGGCACATAGTTCCCATTTGCAACAATAAGAACATCATTAATTCTTCCCATAGGTTTCTTAATGGTGGAATCCGCAAGGTGCAAGTTTAAAGAGCAATCATCAAAATCACGGAAACCTAACAAATCGCACAAAGTCTTTGGAATAGTGGAAACACTAGCACCCAAATCACACAAAGCATATCATTCATGATCTTTAATTTTAATTTTAATAGTAGGTTCCCACTCATCATAGAGTTTTCTAGGAATAGAAACTTCCAACTCAAGTTTTTCTTCATATGATTGCATCAAAGCATCAACGATATGTTTAGTAAAAGCTTTATTTTGACTATAAGCATGAGGAGAATTTAGCACGGATTGCAACAAGGAAATACAATCTATCAAAGAGCAATTATCATAATTAAATTCCTTGAAATCCAAAATAGTGGGTTCATTAATATCTAGAGTTTTGATCTCTTCAATCCCACTTTTACCAATTTTTGCATTATAAAACTCCGAATTTTGGGAACGCCTTCTAGGTAAAGGTGGATCATATTCAGTCCCATCATTATCAAGATTCATATTGCTAAACAAAGATTTAATAGAGGACACATCAATAACTTTTAGATCTTCATCTTTATTTTCATAGAAATTAGAAGAACACGCTTTCACAAAGCAATCTTTTTTAGCACGCATTCTAGCGGTTCTTTCTTTGCACTCATCAATGGAAATTCTCATGGCTTTGAGAGACTCATTGATATCATGCTTAGGTGGAATAGATCTAAGTTTCAAAGAATCAACATCAAGAGAAATTCTATCAACGTTCCTAGCCAATTCATCAACTTTGAGCAATTTTTCTTCGAGCAAAGCATTGAAATTCTTTTGTGAATTCATAAACTCCTTAACACTAGTCTCAAATTCAGAGGGCATCTTATTAAAGTTTCCATAAGAATTGTTGTAGGAATTACGATAATTATTAGAGGAATTACTAGGATACGGTCTAGGATTAAAGTTTCCTCTATACGCGTTGTTACCAAAATTATTCCTACCAACAAAATTCACATCCATAGATTCATTATTATTCTCAAACAAAGTAGACAAAGGCATATCATTAGGATCAGAAGCAAAACTTTTAGTAGCAAATAATTTCATAAGTTCATCCATCTTTCCACTCAAAACATTATTTTCTTCTATCGCATGCATTTTTTTATTAGTAGATCTTTCAGTGTGCCATTGAGAATAATTAACCATATTATTATCTTGGAGTTTAGTAGCTTCTCCTAAAGTGATTTCCATAAAAGTGCCTCCCGCGGCCGAATCTAAAAGATTTCTAGAAGCAAAATTCAATCCGGCATAAATTTTTTATATAATCATCCACAAATTCAAACCATGAGTAGGGCAATTACGTATCATTAATTTCATCCTCTCCCAAGCTTGTGCAACATGTTCATGATCAAGTTGCTTAAAATTCATAATGTCGTTTCTAAGACAGATGATCTTAGCAGGAGGAAAATATTTAGAGATAAAAGCATCTTTGCACTTATTCCAAGAATCAATACTATTTTTAGGCAAAGACGAAAATCAAGCTTTAGCACGATCTCTAAGTGAAAAAGGAAATAGCTTCAATTTAACAATATCATTGTCCACATCTTTCTTCTTTTGAATATCACACAAATCAACGAAGCTATTTAGATAGGTAGCAGCATCTTCACTAGGAAGGCCGGCGAATTGATCTTTCATGACAAGATTCAACACATCAGCATTGATTTCACAAGATTCAGTATCGGTAAGAGGAGCAATCGGAGTGCTAAGGAAATCATTGTTGTTGGTATTGGTGAAGTCACACAATTTAGTATTATCTTGAGCCATCGTGACAAGCAAGCAATCCAACACACGAGCAAACGAAAAGCAAGCGAAAAAGAGGCGAACGGAAAAGAGAGGGCGAATAAAACGGGAGGCAAATGGCAAATAATATAATGCGGGAGATAAGGGTTTGTGATGGGTACTTAGTATGTTGACTTTTGCGTAGACTCCCAGGCAACGGCGCCAGAAATCCTTCTTGCTACCTCTTGAGCACTGCGTTGGTTTTCCCTTGAAGAGAAAAGGGTGATGCAGCGAAGTAGCGTAAGTATTTCCCTCGGTTTTTGAGAACCAAGGTATCAATCCAGTAGGAGGCCACGCACGAGTCACTCGCACCTACACAAACAAATAAATCCTCACAACCAACGCGATAAGGGGTTGTCAATCCCTAGACGGACACTTACGAGAGTGAGATCTGATAGATATGATAAGATAATATTTTTGGTATTTTTTTATGATAAAGATGTAAAGTAAAATAAAAGGCAATAAAAATAACTAAGTGTTGGAAGATTAATATGATGGAAAATAGACCCGGGGGCCATAGGTTTCACTAGTGGCTTCTCTCAAGAGCATAAGTATTTACGGTGGGTGAACAAACTACTGTTGAGCAATTGACAGAATTGAGCATAGTTATGAGAATATCTAGGTATGATCATGTATATAGGCATCACGTCCGAGACAAGTAGACCGACTCCTGCCTGCATCTACTACTATTACTCCACACATCGACCGCTATCCAGCATGCATCTAGAGTATTAAGTTCATAAACTCATGCAATATGATATAAACCCCATCTTGTTATCCTCGCTGGCAACAATACAATACGTGCCTTGTTGCCCCTACTGTCACTGGGAAAGGACACCGCAAGATTGAACCCAAAGCTAAGCACTTCTCCCATTGCAAGAAAGATCAATCTAGTAGGCCAAACCAAACTGATAATTCGAAGAGACTTGCAAAGATAACCAATCATACATAAAAGAATTCAGAGAAGATTCAAATATTGTTCATAGATAAACTTGATCATAAACCCACAATTCATCGGTCTCAACAAACACACCGCAAAAGAAGATTACATCGAATAGATCTCCACGAGAGAGGGGGAGAACATTGTATTGAGATCCAAAAAGAGAGAAGAAGCCATCTAGCTAATAACTATGGACCCGAAGGTCTGAGGTAAACTACTCACACATCACCGGAGAGGCTATGGTGTTGATGTAGAAGCCCTCCATGATTGATGCCCCCTCCGGCGAAGCTCCGGAACAGGCCCCAAGATGGGATCTCACGGGTACAGAAGGTTGTGGAGGTGGAATTAGGTTTTTGGCTCCGTATCTGGTAGTTTGGGGGTACGTAGGTATATATAGGAGGAAGAAGTACGTCGGTGGAGCAACGTGGGGCCCACGAGGGTGGAGGGCGTGCCCCCTACCTCGTGGCTTCCTGGTTGATGTCTTGACGTAGGGTCCAAGTCCTCTGGATCACGTTCGTTCCGAAAATCACGTTCCCGAAGGTTTCATTCCGTTTGGACTCTGTTTGATATTCTTTTTCTGCGAAACTCTGAAATAGGCAAAAAAAACAACAATTCTGGGCTGGGCCTCCGGTTAATAGGTTAGTCCCAAAAATAATATAAAACTGTATAATAAAGCCCATTAATGTCCAAAACAGAATATAATATAGCATGTAACAATAAAAAATTATAGATACGTTGGAGACGTATCATCACCGAGCTGAACGTGTGCAGATCGCAGAGGTGCCGTACTTTCGCTACTAGGATCGGTCGGATCGTGAAGACGTACGACTACATCAACCGCGTTGTCATAACTTTTTCAGTCTATGAGGGTACGTGGACAACACTCTTCCCTCTCGTTGCTATGCACACCTAGATGGATCTTGCGTGTGCGTAGGATTTTTTTTTAAATTACTGGGTTCCCCAACAGTCTTCCTCATCTCATTGTCTCCTTATTCCACATGTTTTCCTCCGCGCAACCATGACATCTCCTCTTGCAGCTCTCTACTCATCGCCCCATCTCCTCCACGTGCCTACCACCAGATGGTTGGAGCACCTTCTTCCAGCCGTGCCACGCTCTATGCCTCTAGTCGACAAGCACATAGAGAACGACTAGGAGGACGTTGAGGAGGCTTCCTCCAGTACAGATGACCTCCTCCGCATAACTCGTGGTAGATCGGGAGGAATTTCAAGAAGATGGTGCATATGGGAGTGGTTCTACGGCGTCGACGCCTTAGCCTATCCCCATGCCCTACGCCTCCAGCCACCTTCAAAGGGGCAGATTCCTGGTGTGGCCGCGAGTGAATTGGTCGAGGTGGGCGAGATATGTATTTATAACCATGGGTATTACCCGCACCCAATCGGTAATGGGTATAGGAATAATATGAAACCAAGGGCGTGGGTAAGGGTACCGATTTGAGCAAAAAAATTGAAACAGGTGCAAGTTTGGACTAGCATTACCCGCATCCAAACCTGGTGGGTGCCATGTTGATTCAGAAGATGGTGTTAGGGCACCAAATCTTTCCTCAAATATAAGGAGACACCCATGACTACAACACTAGTGTTTGTATGTGTGTATTTGAGCATCTGCAATTGTATTATGTTCAATAAATGTTCATGGACAGGCCTGAACATTAAAATCCCCGTCTAAAAATTGGAGGACTCTGGGAGAGCCCGGACAGTCTTTTCGGTCCACTGTCAGCTAGACCATATCTCTCATAGTCGATATCCTTTTCTCCTCTAGGCCTGCCTGGCCATCTGGCAGTCATAGCTCATGGTCCAAATTTGAGGAACACAATTGGATAGTTGGGCTATCTGCAGACTATGTCTATAGACATTTGATGATATCTGTTTGGTGATCCGCGTTGGCGATGCCTTTATTAGCTTTACAACTCTTGTCATCAACACTCGTTTTGTTTTAATGAAAACATCGGTAAATGTTCTTTTTAACTTAGTAAAATCATAGATGCCCATATACACGCACATATACTCACTTTCTTCGGACACTGAACTGACACAACATCTAGAGATTGACGAAGTCACCTTAGGCACCTCACGGTCGACGAGATTGTCTTCTCCCACTGAATGGACATTGGCAGAAAGCCTGAAATAAATGCAGTAAATGTGAGCACCATTGCCTAAGACTTAAATCCTGGTGAACTGATTTAATCACAAGAAAATTAATCATCTAAGCTACACTCACTCCAGTTCGGATCACCATTATTGTTTTCATATAGATATGGTCAAATTTTACCCTGCAAAAAAAGGTATGGTCAAACTTTACGAAGTTTGACTTCAGACAGTTCTTATATACAGACTAAAAAGTACCGGATAGAGTATTGATGTGTGCGCTCTTATATTGTAATGGGTGTCTAAAAAGAGATGCATTCTTATATACAAACTAAAAAGTACCGGATAGAGTATTGATGTGTGCGCTCTTATATTGTAATGGGTGTCTAAAAAGAGATGCATATTCTTCCTTTAATAGGCATGTGAATTTGTGTTTATCAAAGATTTAGTAACGTATGGTTGGATGTTTGAGAGGATAATCCCAGATTTAACTCATTTTGATGTCTAATACGGACAAAATGTTCTTTTAGTGGGATGCGACGTTTTTGTAGGCGTTTGTGATGACCCTCTGACTCAGTATTTTGGAGATGCTCATAAAGATATTGTATGTACCTTCGTAAGATGAGTGTATTTACGTGTTTGTGAGAAAAACGAATTTATAATATTTTTCTCTAATGTAAGCATTGGAATTTGTTTGCTGGTCACATGATGGGTTGATCCCAACGACCGGCTTGAGTGAGATCACGGGATATTTCCCTCTCTTTTCTTTTCAAACAAAAATAAAATTAAAATTGGAGAGGAGAGGAGAGAGAAAGGCCCGATAAAAAGGCGTAAAGACTCCGCGGCTCTCTTTCCCCATTCCCACTCCGCAGTGTCCCCGGCGCGGCGCCCACCCACCCACTTCGCCGGCGGCGGGAGGAGCTTTGGCCGGAGCCTCCCCCGCCGCCGCCGCCACCACCCTCACCGCCGCATCGCCGCAGGAGGAGGAGGAGGAGGAGGAGGGAGGGAGAAGCCGGTCGACGAGGCCATGGGGCACGGGGTGAGCTGCGCCCGCACCGGCGACGAGCACGACTTCTTCCGCGCGGCCCAGCTCGGGGACCTCGACGCCCTGGGCGCGCTCCTCGCCGCCGACGCCTCGCTCGCCCGCCGCGCCACGCTCTACGACCGTCTCTCCCCGCTCCACATCGCCGCCGCCAATGGCCGCCTCGAGGTCCGTCAAGCGTCCGACGGCAGCTCCTCCCCACCAGCGCAGCCACGGATCATTGGATCCCCTTCACTTTCTACTGGTCTCTGAGCTTTCTTCCTCCTCGCAGGCGCTCGCCATGTTCCTGGATCGCGGGGCGCAGCCGGACGCCGTGGATCGGCACAAGCAGGTGCGAGATCCCATTCGAAATCTCCCATCTTTTTTCTTCTTCTCCAACAAGTTCCTTCAAAATCTCACCTTGTCTTGTCCTCCAGACCCCCCTGATGCTCGCCGCCATGCACGGCAAGATCGGCTGCGTGCTCAAGCTCCTCCAGGCCGGCGCAAACGTGAGCAAAAAAAATAGATCTGCGCACTCATTATCCCGCTGCTCCGCCCGCAGAATCCACTCACTAAATGAGCTTAATTATCATGTGCGCGTTTACCAGATCTTGATGTTCGACTCGGTGCACGCGCGGACCTGCCTCCACCACGCGGCCTACTACGGCCACGTCGACTGCCTGGACGCCATCCTCTCCACGGCGCGGACCACGCCGGTGGCCGGCTCATGGTGAGACCCCGCTCCAGTTCTTGGCTGCGTAGATCTCGCCGGATTGGTTGTTACTAGTTGGCAAGACTGCTCACCTGCCGCTGTCGAAGCTTCGCAGGGGGTTCGCCCGGTTCGTCAACGTCAGGGACGACCACGGCGCCACGCCGCTGCACCTCGCGGCCAGGCAGGGCCGGCCGGGCTGCGTGCAGGTGCTGCTGGAGAACGGCGCCATCGTGTCGGCATTGACCGGATCATATGGGTAATGTCGCCGATCCGTGCCAGCCCTGACAGTTTCTTGGAGATCAGCTCAATTTGGGTACTTGGTTGTGCAAAATGCTCATCTTCATGTGTTCCTGCTGCAGTTTCCCTGGTAGCACGTCGTTGCATTTGGCAGCTCGCAGCGGGGACTTGGATTGCATCCGGAAGCTGCTTGCGTGGGGAGCTGATCGGCTCCAAAGGGACTCTGCTGGGTGAGAACTAGATCCCTGCCATGGGTCTGCCTTACACATTGTTGGTGTATATATAGCAGCACAGTTTGGTTGCTCTGTTGGTAATCCAGTAGAGTAGAACTCAACTAGCCAATTAACAAGTGAACTCACTATAAAGCATTTCCTGAATCCATATTTGGAAAGTTCACTGGCCCCTGCTTGTACTATAACAAACTTTTATGTGCTCGATTGATGAATTAAATCTTATTATGTCAAATGTTGCTGTCCCACCAGGAGAATTCCCTATGTGGTGGCACATAAGCGCAACCATGGGGCATGCGCAGCATTGCTGAACCCTTCCTCGGCAGAGCCCATGGTCTGGCCTTCCCCTCTGAAGTTCATCAGCGAGCTCGACCCGGAAGCCAAGGCACTGCTGGAAGCGGCCCTGATGGAGGCCAACAGGGAGAGGGAGAAGAAGATCTTGAAGGACGCAAAGTGCTCGCCGCAGTCCCCTTTGCAATACGATGATGATCACATCGACGACGACATGTTCTCGGAGGTATCATCCGGTTCTTGATTTCCCATAGCACATTAGATGATCTAATTGGCTAGTGAGACTGACGATGCATCATTTGTATTTGTGCACAGGTGAGCGACACGGAGCTGTGCTGCATCTGCTTCGACCAGGCGTGCACCATCGAGGTGCAGGATTGCGGGCACCAGATGTGCGCGCCCTGCACGCTGGCGCTGTGCTGCCACAACAAGCCCAACCCGGCGACCCTGACCCTGCCCTCGCCGGCGTGCCCGTTCTGCCGCGGCAGCATCTCGCGGCTGGTGGTGGCCCAGACCCAGACAGCAGACAACGGCGACCCCGACAGGCCAGCCTCCCCGCAGCTCGCGCACCGGCGGTCCCGGCGCTCTCACAACCTCAGTGAGGGCAGCAGCAGCTTCAAGGGGCTGTCCTCGGCCATCTCCAAGATCGCGCGCGGCTCGAGCCGGATGGCCGAGAGCGACGGCGCTGCGATGGACAAGCCCGAGCACGATCTGTGACGGAGGCAGAACACACACACAAGACGGACATTGCCAGTGAGCTCATATTTTGGATTCCCCGGCTTCTGAAAATCCCAGATGATGAGAAGAGAAGCGGAAAAATTCCATGGAAGCTTTAGGTAGGAACCAAATAAGCATCCTCCATTTCCCACCCATCCTTTTGTTTGTCTGCCTGTATTTTTGGAGTCGCCGGCCAATCTCGGAAATGCATATATGCTGATCTCTGGAATGAGACGAGCTGTTCATCATAGTCTGGTGTTGGCGAATGATGCAGAGATCTGATCTGACTGTGGGAGCTGCCATTGCTGCTGCTTCACAGTCCAATGATATCTGAATCTGGCCTGCCGCGGCCATGCCATGGCATGTGAGCGCTGTCCCCCACTGTCCTGTGCGTTGGATCACGGCCATTTTTGGCCCTTAATGCCTGTTGTTTAATGGCAGCGCGGCGGCAGGGTGGTCCGGTCCTTGGATCGCCATGACTGACTTTGGCTGCTGCTGCTGCCTAGATGAGTAGATGACATTGTAGATGGTGCTACTCCCACTTGATCTGTCACTCTCCGGCCAATGCTTGCTGTAATGTTTCCTTTGTCCGTGTTGCAAATCACCATCTAAATCATCACTGGAATATGCAATTGAAAAAAGTCCATTTTACTACCTTGAACAAAGTTGGTGGTTCACATCGACCCCTGATCTATTTTTCTGCCCCTTTCACCCCCTGATCAAACCCATACCAGACAAAAAAAAACCCTTGGTGGTTTGTCTCGACCTGGAGCTGACGTGGCGGTGGACAAGGGTGGTTTTTACCGGCTGGTGTGGTAGAGCTGCCCCCCACCCGTTCGTTCTGTTTTCCACAAATTCCCCAATCCCCTCCCTCTCTGCCGCCGACGATGGAATCGTCGCGGCGGCGCTGAGCCGAAACCATCGAAGGTGCTCGGACTGGCGGTGGCGGCAGTGTGCCACGGTGAATCAACCCCAATCCCTCTTTTCCGCGCGACCGCGCCACCTCTCTTGTCCCCATCCTCAAAACCCTAGCGTGACGGCGCATTCGATGCGGCGGCGGGACTGGTAGGGGTGGACTGAGTGTTTCCGCGGCGTCGGCAAATTGAGGTTAGTCTCATCTCCTTCCCCTACTACACATGGCTGTAGTTGATTCATCTGTTAATGGTCTGGGTCGAGTAGAATGAAGGAGAAGTTCCTGTTTTTAGAGATTTAAGTGTTGCTCTAGTTGATTGCTTGATTTAAGAGTTGCTTCATTGTTTTTTAGGATCAACAATGGACAATCTTGATTGGTTAGGCCTTCGTGTCTATTACAATGGTGAATTTGAATATTCAGAGAAGTGTTGCTCTTACGTTGGTGGTTTTGTTGAGGTCACTTTTATGCAGAGGGACAAGTTGTCCTTAGCATCTGTCAGGGAGCAGATTGCAGACATAAAGATGACATACCATGGTGAGTCTTTGACAGACAATCATAGGCTCTACTGGCTGTTTCCTGGAATGAATGTTAGAGATGGGCTGAGAAGGTTAGAGACTGATGCAAATGTGTATTTTATGGAGAGATGCATTACAGATGGTGGTGTTGTGGACATATATGTGAACTTGGAAACTGAAGGTGGAGAAGAACAAAATGAAGGAAATGTAGAAGAGCAACAAGAGAACACTGAAAATCCTGGAACTGAAAGTCAACAAGAGCACACTGACAGTGATTGGCAGACAGAGCATGAGGAGGACCTAGATGATTGCTCTGATGAGGCTGCGGATGAGCATGAGCATGAGGATGCTGCTGGAACTGCAGCAAATGTGAAACCTGAAGGTGGAGAAGAGATCAATGCAGAAAATAAAGAAGAGGTTGCTGCTGATGAATGTGAAGACCTGGATTGGTGTCCTGGAGATGCAGATAGTTCAGGGGAAGATGATGAAGCAGAGGAGCTGAGAAAGCATGCTAAGGAAGTGCTTAGAAAGATAAGGATGAACTTGCCACTTGATGAAGAGAAGGAGATCAAGGAAAATACAGCACAGTTAATCCTTGTAGATGAAATGGATGAGGGAAATGACACTCCTTACATGGATTCCAGTGAGGAGTACAGTTATGATGAGGATGAGTTTGGAAATTTCATTAGGAGGGAATCAAGATTTCCAAGATTTGATAGCAAGGCTGCAATTCCTGTCTTTTGCCTTGGCATGGTATTTAGGGGGAGAAAACAGTTCAAGAATGCTGTTGTGAAATATGGTCTAGCAATGAGGAGACAAATTACCTTCATAAAGGATGAGGCTAATAGGATTAGAGCAAAATGCTCTTGGCCTGAGTGTCCATGGTTGATATATGCTGGACATGTGAGCTCTAATGACTGGTTTCAAGTGATCACATTTGTAGACAACCACATATGCCCCCAGAGGAGAGACAACAGATTGGTTACTGCAGCTAGAATAGCAGATAAGTATGAGAGAATTATGAAGGCCAATCCTGGATGGAAAATCAAATCTATCAAGGAAACTGTCAGGTTGGAGATGTTTGCAGATGTGCATGTCTCCAAGATAAAGAAAGCAAAGGCAATTGTGAGAAGAAGAGTTAGAGAAGCAATGCATGAAGAATATGCTAGGGTTTTTGATTATCAACTAGAAATATTGAGGAGCAATCCAGGTAGCACCGTTGCAGTAGTGCTAAATCCAAAGGAAAGTGCCCCTGTTTTTCAGAGATTATATGTGTGTTTCCATGCCTGCAAAAGAGGTTTCATAGAAGGTTGCAGGAAAGTTGTAGGATTGGATGGTTGCTTCTTTAAAGGAGCCCAGAGTGGAGAACTGTTGTGTGCTCTTTGGAGAGATGCCAATGGGCAAATGTATCCAATAGCCTGGGCTGCTGTAGAGGTTGAGAACAAAGACTCTTGGTTCTGGTTTATGGCTCTGCTAAACAAAGACTTGGAAATTGAAAATCAAGGAGAAGGGTGGGTCTTTATATCAGATCAACAAAAAGGCCTCATCAATGCTGTGTCCAAGGTTGTTTCAAATGCTGAGCATAGGAATTGTGCTAGGCATATCTATGCTAATTGGAAGAAAAAGCATAGAGATCAAGCATATCAGAAAAGATTTTGGGCTTGTGCAAAATCTTCAAACAGGATACACTTCAACTTGAACAGGGCCAAACTTGCTCAACTCACACCAGATGGAGCAAGAGACATGATGCAATCAGGCCCAGAACATTGGTGTAGAGCTTGGTTCAAAGAAGGTTCATGTTGTGATTCTGTGGATAATAACATGTGTGAGAGTTTTAACAACTGGATAGTAGAGTACAGAGGGTTGCCTATTATCAGCATGTTTGAAGCAATTAGAGCAAAGGTCACTAAAAGAATTCAAGTAAACAGAGCAATGCCTGCAAAATGGAATGGAACTATTTGTCCTAAAATTATAAAAAAGGTCAACAAGCTGATACAGCTTACTGAGAAGTGTGAGACAATATGGAATGGAAAAGATGGATATGAGGTGAAACTAGGGAAGCATGGTTTCAAAGTTGACATGGAAGCTAAAATATGTTCATGTAGATATTGGCAACTGTCTGGAATTCCATGTGTTCATGCTCTTGCAGCAACTCAATGTGGTCCTGATGACATTGTTTCACTCATTGCAAGCTGCTACACAATTGAAGCTTACAACAGGACTTATGAGCATTGCTTGATGCCAATGGAAGGCATGCCTAGCTGGCCTGTGTCTGACAGACCAAGGCTAGCTGTTCCAGGCTATGTGCAAATGCCTGGGAGACCTAGGACTGAGAGAAGAAGAGGTGCAGATGAGCCTCCAAAACATCCACACAAGCTTTCAAAAATTGGAAGAAAAGGTAAGTGCAGTCTGTGTGGACAACCTGGGCACAACATGAGAAAGTGCACAAGTAATCCCAACAGGGGGAAATACAAGAATAAGAAGAGAAAGAAAGAGACAAAGGTGTGTACTGTCATACTATCATATAGGTAATTCTTTTCTTGTTTTTGTCTTATTCTGATGTAACTAACAATTATTTTCTCTTTATTCTGTTGTAGCAAAATGAACCAAGAACATCACAGAGAGTCACTAAGGGAACATCTACAGGGGACAGGGCACAATCTTCACAACAGGGCACCCAGCAACATTCTTCACATCAAGGCACACAACACCAATCTTCACAGCAGGGCACCCAAACCAAACCTACAAGTGGAAGGGCCCCTAAACAAGTCAACAAAACTGCACCTAAAGATAAAATGTGCAAGAGACCAGGAGCAACTTCTAGGCAGAGGAGGACCGTGAGCATGTTTGATGAACTTAGGAGTTAGATACCTGGACCTGTTTACTTTACAAACCTGGTGGCTGTAGCTGCTTGGTTTGCTGGTTATTTGCTGGATTATGAAGTAGTGTGTTGGCTGGAGAACATGAAGTACTTATGTTTGTGTGTTTTGTGCTTGCTGGCTAAAGATTATGAAGTACTGTTCACAAGTCTGTTTGCATTCATAACAGCTAAATTCAATTGCTTCTGTGTTTTTTGAAGTGGAAATGAATTTCAAATGATTGCAATAATTAAAGTGCTATAAGAAGAAACAACATCAAACTGCTAGTACATAATTAACTGTTGACAGGTTCATTACACATCATCTGGCACACATTTGGCACACATTTGGCACACACCAAGTCCACTGGATTAACACATTTGCCACACACTAACTCCACTAGTACATAATTAATAGAAGTTAACACAAGATCAAACTGCTTCTGACTCTCCAGTCCCATCTATCTTTCCCAGCCTGGTCTTGAATATGTGCTTGTGACTGAGGTGTTCACCTTCAGCTGGTAGCCACTCAGCAGGCAAGTCCTCAGCTAGCAGAGGACCACGATCAATCACCTCTTTCATATGGCACAAAACAGGATACAACAGTGTCCTCTTCTTCTTTGGCGACGACGGCCCGTAGTCACCCAAATCAAACTGCATTGCTTCGTACTCATCCATCGACTCAGGTTGCTTGTTAAACAGAGTTGGCTCAGGTATCTCAATTGTCACCAACTTGCCAACATAGAACGGGTCACGAAGCCAAGCCATTACCTCGAGCTCGTGGCGGTTTGTCGGCGGCAGGATCTCGATGAGTTCGCCACCGAGGTCTTTCAGAACTGCTTTCACCAATTCCGTCGTCCAGGACTGGTTGGGGAGGCCTTCGAAGCTGAGCTTGCACCTGTACTCCAAAGCACCCGGCTCAGCACGAATGAATCTGCTCCAGCGTGTAAACTGGATCCAGCGGCGGCAGCACTTGAACTTCATCGACGAAAAGGGCACATCGGTGCACTTCTCCTCCGTTGAGAAGGTGAGCCACAGGTCGTGAGGGGGGCACGCGACCTCGATGACCACCTCCGACGCCACCACGCTGCAACGCTCCTCCAAGGCTGCCAGAAGAGCTGTCGGCGTCACGCTCTCCTCGCCATCACCAACCACCGTGGCCAGCAGCACGTACCGGCGGTAGCGGAGCTCGAGCGCATCCATGGACAGAGTGCGGGGGATGAGAACATGGCTCGTCTCCAGTCGGCGAGAAGGCTCTCCTCGCCGCCAAACCTCCTGCGGGAACGACCTATCCAGCAAGCTACGTGTAGGTTGGACGGCGGCGACGACCGGGGCTGCGCCACCACCGCCGTCAGTGCTCGCGCCATCGACGGACACGGTGGTGGAGGTAACGCTACCGCCGCCCATGGAAGCTAGGGTTAGGGATTTCGTTGCGGGAGAGAAAGAGAGAATGGG